>NW_027315724.1:345000-350000 GCF_026437365.1 Eucyclogobius newberryi
TTGAAATTCTTTTACTTCTCCTTTACTAGGAAGTTTGGACAAAGCAGCTGAATAAAGAGCAGATGAATCCATCCTGATGTGTACCAGAGGCACCTCTATCACAAGAGTGTTACAAAGAATACACAAGCTTTCTGACAAAGAAGACAAGTGATGAAAGGTAACATTTTGGTAATCAAATAAAATATATATATTTCCATATATTTAGATAAATTCATAATTTAATTGAAAATTATTGTAATGACTACACGATAATTTTAAAGACGTTTGAATCAAAGCAAATTTCTGTTTGTAGTGAGCTAGTATATTTCAATCACTGACCAATCACTGCATTTCCTTGCTTTATACAGGTGACCTAAAGTCTGGGAGTACGGCAGACATACAGCATTCTGTGACACTGTCATCCGGACACGACTGATTGAAAATCAGGAAATCCTCAGAAGATGCTCTTGTCCCTGTTCCAGAAATTCATCAAAAAACACCCTGGTCATGGAAGTTACCGGTAATTAAATTATTCTTATTGTTTATGAAAGAAAACAATAGAAGATCAGATAAACATCACAGCTATGTTTATTCATGAAATTTCATTCAAGATCAAACTAATCCAGTTAGCTACAGGAGTCTACATATTTTCATTCATTTTGTTTATTTATTCAGGGAAAACCCAGTGAGAAAAGTGGTTACCCTGTTAAAACACAACACAAAATAAACAACAAACATAGGATACTAAAACACAAATAAAATAATAATTCTAAAACTAAAACACAAATAAAATAGTAATCTATCAATACTTATGAATTTCTATTCCTTGTCTAATTTTTACAGATCCGATCTTCTGAAGAAGAGATTACAGCGAGACTTACCACAGCTGAATATTCACAAACCACCAAGAAGAAACCTGAGTGAAATGGTTTCCACGGAGACGACAGGACTTCTCCACCAGGTTCTTCCACTGAAACTGATATGTCAGTTTCTGAGATGTCATGTAGTGATGGAGAAATGGAGCCAGAAAGTGGTAAAGATGCAGCACTGCGAGAGCTCTCAAGGACAGTTTACAGTGCAGGTGTATCACTGAAACAAGCGGTCAAGAGTGCCCCTAGTATGGATGAAACAAGCGGTCAAGAGTGCCCCTAGTATGGATGAAACAAGCGGTCAAGAGTGCCCCTAGTATGGATGAAACAAGCGGTCAAGAGTGCCCCTAGTATGGATGAAACAAGCGGTCAAGAGTGCCCCTAGTATGGATGAAACAAGCGGTCAAGAGTGCCCCTAGTATCACTGAAACAAGCGGTCAAGAGTGCCCCTAGTATGGATGAAACAAGCGGTCAAGAGTGCCCCTAGTATGGATGAAACAAGCGGTCAAGAGTGCCCCTAGTATGGATGAAACAAGCGGTCAAGAGTGCCCCTAGTATGGATGAAACAAGCGGTCAAGAGTGCCCCTAGTATGGATGAAACAAGCGGTCAAGAGTGCCCCTAGTATCACTGAAACAAGCGGTCAAGAGTGCCCCTAGTATGGATGAAACAAGCGGTCAAGAGTGCCCCTAGTATGGATGAAACAAGCGGTCAAGAGTGCCCCTAGTATGGATGAAACAAGCGGTCAAGAGTGCCCCTAGTATCACTGAAACAAGCGGTCAAGAGTGCCCCTAGTATGGATGAAACAAGCGGTCAAGAGTGCCCCTAGTATGGATGAAACAAGCGGTCAAGAGTGCCCCTAGTATGGATGAAACAAGCGGTCAAGAGTGCCCCTAGTATCACTGAAACAAGCGGTCAAGAGTGCCCCTAGTATGGATGAAACAAGCGGTCAAGAGTGCCCCTAGTATGGATGAAACAAGCGGTCAAGAGTGCCCCTAGTATGGATGAAACAAGCGGTCAAGAGTGCCCCTAGTATGGATGAAACAAGCGGTCAAGAGTGCCCCTAGTATGGATGAAACAAGCGGTCAAGAGTGCCCCTAGTATGGATGAAACAAGCGGTCAAGAGTGCCCCTAGTATGGATGAAACAAGCGGTCAAGAGTGCCCCTAGTATGGATGAAACAAGCGGTCAAGAGTGCCCCTAGTATGGATGAAACAAGCGGTCAAGAGTGCCCCTAGTATCACTGAAACAAGCGGTCAAGAGTGCCCCTAGTATGGATGAAACAAGCGGTCAAGAGTGCCCCTAGTATGGATGAAACAAGCGGTCAAGAGTGCCCCTAGTATGGATGAAACAAGCGGTCAAGAGTGCCCCTAGTATGGATGAAACAAGCGGTCAAGAGTGCCCCTAGTATGGATGAAACAAGCGGTCAAGAGTGCCCCTAGTATGGATGAAACAAGCGGTCAAGAGTGCCCCTAGTATGGATGAAACAAGCGGTCAAGAGTGCCCCTAGTATGGATGAAACAAGCGGTCAAGAGTGCCCCTAGTATGGATGAAACAAGCGGTCAAGAGTGCCCCTAGTATCACTGAAACAAGCGGTCAAGAGTGCCCCTAGTATGGATGAAACAAGCGGTCAAGAGTGCCCCTAGTATGGATGAAACAAGCGGTCAAGAGTGCCCCTAGTATGGATGAAACAAGCGGTCAAGAGTGCCCCTAGTATGGATGAAACAAGCGGTCAAGAGTGCCCCTAGTATGGATGAAACAAGCGGTCAAGAGTGCCCCTAGTATGGATGAAACAAGCGGTCAAGAGTGCCCCTAGTATGGATGAAACAAGCGGTCAAGAGTGCCCCTAGTATGGATGAAACAAGCGGTCAAGAGTGCCCCTAGTATGGATGAAACAAGCGGTCAAGAGTGCCCCTAGTATCACTGAAACAAGCGGTCAAGAGTGCCCCTAGTATGGATGAAACAAGCGGTCAAGAGTGCCCCTAGTATGGATGAAACAAGCGGTCAAGAGTGCCCCTAGTATGGATGAAACAAGCGGTCAAGAGTGCCCCTAGTATGGATGAAACAAGCGGTCAAGAGTGCCCCTAGTATGGATGAAACAAGCGGTCAAGAGTGCCCCTAGTATGGATGAAACAAGCGGTCAAGAGTGCCCCTAGTATGGATGAAACAAGCGGTCAAGAGTGCCCCTAGTATGGATGAAACAAGCGGTCAAGAGTGCCCCTAGTATGGATGAAACAAGCGGTCAAGAGTGCCCCTAGTATGGATGAAACAAGCGGTCAAGAGTGCCCCTAGTATCACTGAAACAAGCGGTCAAGAGTGCCCCTAGTATGGATGAAACAAGCGGTCAAGAGTGCCCCTAGTATGGATGAAACAAGCGGTCAAGAGTGCCCCTAGTATGGATGAAACAAGCGGTCAAGAGTGCCCCTAGTATCACTGAAA
Source organism: Eucyclogobius newberryi (assembly GCF_026437365.1). Lineage (NCBI taxonomy): Eukaryota > Metazoa > Chordata > Actinopteri > Gobiiformes > Gobiidae > Eucyclogobius > Eucyclogobius newberryi. The sequence goes on from NW_027315724.1 coordinate 348,285, forward strand.
CAAGCGGTCAAGAGTGCCCCTAGTATGGATGAAACAAGCGGTCAAGAGTGCCCCTAGTATGGATGAAACAAGCGGTCAAGAGTGCCCCTAGTATCACTGAAACAAGCGGTCAAGAGTGCCCCTAGTATGGATGAAACAAGCGGTCAAGAGTGCCCCTAGTATGGATGAAACAAGCGGTCAAGAGTGCCCCTAGTATCACTGAAACAAGCGGTCAAAAGTGCCCCTAGTATCACTGAAACAAGCGGTCAAGAGTGCCCCTAGTATGGATGAAACAAGCGGTCAAAAGTGCCCCTAGTATGGATGAAACAAGCGGTCAAGAGTGCCCCTAGTATCACTGAAACAAGCGGTCAAGAGTGCCCCTAGTATGGATGAAACAAGCGGTCAAGAGTGCCCCTAGTATGGATGAAACAAGCGGTCAAAAGTGCCCCTAGTATGGATGAAACAAGCGGTCAAGAGTGCCCCTAGTATGGATGAAACAAGCGGTCAAGAGTGCCCCTAGTATCACTGAAACAAGCGGTCAAAAGTGCCCCTAGTATGGATGAAACAAGCGGTCAAGAGTGCCCCTAGTATCACTGAAACAAGCGGTCAAAAGTGTCCCTAGTATGGATGAAACAAGCGGTCAAGAGTGCCCCTAGTATGGATGAAACAAGCGGTCAAGAGTGCCCCTAGTATCACTGAAACAAGCGGTCAAGAGTGCCCCTAGTATGGATGAAACAAGCGGTCAAGAGTGCCCCTAGTATGGATGAAACAAGCGGTCAAGAGTGCCCCTAGTATGGATGAAACAAGCGGTCAAGAGTGCCCCTAGTATCACTGAAACAAGCGGTCAAGAGTGCCCCTAGTATCACTGAAACAAGCGGTCAAAAGTGCCCCTAGTATGGATGAAACAAGCGGTCAAAAGTGCCCCTAGTATCACTGAAACAAGCGGTCAAGAGTGCCCCTAGGATGGATGAAACAAGCGGTCAAAAGTGCCCCTAGGATGGATGTAAATTGGCCTCCTACATCAGAGGATCTAAATGTTTCCTCTGCCAGAAAGATTGTGCCAATTGAACTTTATAACTTACTAGCTTGGTGTGTAGGTGCTAGTGATAAATTGACATTGTCTAACATGGTAAATGTATCCGAGGAGGTTGATCTTTGTTTACTGTCAATTTGCCAAGATATATATTTGTCCTCAAAAGGTAAAAATCAAACCAGTGTTGTACTTACACATTTTGACATCAATCATACTTATATCATTCCTCTGTTTGTATGTATATCCTATTCTGCAGAAAGTTTGCCTTATACTAGATCGAAAGATACACATGTTAATTAACCTGTTTATCACGATGTAAATACTGCTTTTATGATTGTAATTATTCATATTGTTCATATTGTAAATACATTACATAAAATGATATCCGTTCTATAGAATAAAACCTTTACCAATAGCCTATGTTTTCTTTCTTCAAATGGGCAACTGGTGTTGAAAGGGTTAAAATACTACTTTTAGATTATGTTTTTATAGTGTAGTATAAATCAAGACTAGAGCATGTGTCATTGTTGAAGCATCAGTTGAATACTAAATGTGGAGTAAGAGTTTACAAGTCCGTAACGATAACATGCAAAATTGTTAAAACTGTTTTTTTAACTTACGTTTGCACATAAACTAAAGCACCCAGAGTCTCACCACTTTACATCCTTCAAAAAAGTAGTAATGTCTCTGAGAATCTGAATTTC
>NW_027315724.1:355000-420000 GCF_026437365.1 Eucyclogobius newberryi
TACATACATACATCAGCATGTACACACATACATCAGCATGTACATACATACATCAGCATGTACATACATACATCAGCATGTACACACATACATCAGCATGTACACACATACATCAGCATGTACATACATACATCAGCATGTACACACATACATCAGCATGTACATACATACATCAGCATGTACACACATACATCAGCATGTACACACATACATCAGAATGTACACACATACATCAGCATGTACACACATACATCAGCATGTACACACATACATCAGCATGTACACACATACATCAGCATGTACATACATACATCAGCATGTACACACATACATCAGCATGTACATACATACATCAGCATGTACACACATACATCAGCATGTACACACATACATCAGCATGTACATACATACATCAGCATGTACACACATACATCAGCATGTACACACATACATCAGCATGTACATACATACATCAGCATGTACACACATACATCAGCATGTACATACATACATCAGCATGTACACACATACATCAGCATGTACATACATACATCAGCATGTACATACATACATCAGCATGTACACACATACATCAGCATGTACACACATACATCAGAATGTACACACATACATCAGCATGTACACACATACATCAGCATGTACACACATACATCAGCATGTACACACATACATCAGAATGTACACACATACATCAGCATGTACATACATACATCAGCATGTACACACATACATCAGCATGTACATACATACATCAGCATGTACACATATACATCAGCATGTACATACATACATCAGCATGTACACACATACATCAGCATGTACACACATACATCAGCATGTACACACATACATCAGAATGTACACACATACATCAGCATGTACACACATACATCAGCATGTACACACATACATCAGCATGTACATACATACATCAGCATGTACACACATACATCAGCATGTACATACATACATCAGCATGTACACACATACATCAGCATGTACACACATACATCAGCATGTACATACATACATCAGCATGTACACACATACATCAGCATGTACATACATACATCAGCATGTACATACATACATCAGCATGTACACACATACATCAGCATGTACACACATACATCAGAATGTACACACATACATCAGCATGTACACACATACATCAGCATGTACACACATACATCAGCATGTACACACATACATCAGAATGTACACACATACATCAGCATGTACATACATACATCAGCATGTACACACATACATCAGCATGTACATACATACATCAGCATGTACACACATACATCAGCATGTACACACATACATCAGCATGTACACATATACATCAGCATGTACACATATACATCAGCATGTACACACATACATCAGCATGTACACATATACATCAGCATGTACACATATACATGCTGATGTATGTATGACAGTGTTGTCAGAGTAAATGTGGGACAACAGATGGAAATGATCCCGTGGCTACATCCGGCATGTTTACAGCATGTTTATCATGTATGTTCTTTAACATGCTCTGTCCCCACCAAATAAACCAAAATAATATTTGGATACAACCTGCAGCTTCTTGAAGTCATACTTTTTGTATATAGTACTAGTATATAGTACTTCTGAATGTGCTCCTCATCACAGAGATCACTCCTGTCTCTTCTTTCTATCCCATAACATTTGGATTGAAGAAGAGGAGACTCCTGACCTTTGTTCTGTGGCAGGTCCTGACCTTTGTTCTGTGGCAGGTCCTGACCTTTGCTCTGTGGCAGGTCCTGACCTTTGCTCTGTGGCAGGTCCTGACCTTTGTTCTGTGGCAGGTCCTGACCTTTGCTCTGTGGCAGGTCCTGACCTTTGCTCTGTGGCAGGTCCTGACCTTTGCTCTGTGGCAGGTCCTGACCTTTGCTCTGTGGCAGGTCCTGACCTTTGTTCTGTGGCAGGTCCTGACCTTTGCTCTGTGGCAGGTCCTGGACAAGTGCATTGAGGCTGAGGACGTCATAAAGCGGTACGAGGCGCTGGCGTCCGAGCTGCTGCTCTGGATCGAGAAGACCATCTCCATCATCAGTAACCAGAAGTTTGCCAACTCTCTGAGCGGAGTCCAGCACCAGCTGCAGGGCTTCACCAGCTACTGCACCGTGGAGAAGCCCAGCAAGTAGGTCCTGCTCTGACCTACACCACCCACCACAGCACCCGCAGCACCCACACCGACCCACCACAGCACCCGCAGCACCCACAGCACCCGCAGCACCCACAGCACCCACCACAGCACCCACAGCACCCGCAGCACCCGCAGCACCCACAGCACCCGCAGCACCCGCAGCACCCACAGCACCCGCAGCACCCGCAGCACCCACAGCACCCGCAGCACCCACAGCACCCGCAGCACCCGCAGCACCCACAGCACCCGCAGCACCCGCAGCACCCACAGCACCCGCAGCACCCACAGCACCCGCAGCACCCGCAGCACCCGCAGCACCTGCAGCACCCGCAGAACCTGCAGCACCCACAGCACCCACACCGACCCACCACAGCACCCACAGCACCTGCAGCACCCACAGCACCCACACCGACCCACCACAGCACCCACAGCACACCGACCCACCACAGCACCCACAGCACCTGCAGCACCCACAGCACCCACACCGACCCACCACAGCACCCACAGCACCCGCAGCACCCGCAGCACCCGCAGCACCCGCAGCACCCGCAGCACCCGCAGCACCCGCAGCACCTGCAGCACCCGCAGCACCCGCAGCACCCGCAGCACCCGCAGCACCCGCAGCACCTGCAGCACCCACAGCACCCACACCGACCCACCACAGTACCCACAGCACCCACACCGACCCACCACAGCACACACAGCACCCACAGCACCTGCAGCACCCACAGCACCCACACCGACCCACCACAGCACCCACAGCACACCGACCCACCACAGCACCCACAGCACACCGACCCACCACAGCACCCACAGCACCTGCAGCACCCACAGCACCCACACCGACCCACCACAGCACCCACAGCACCCACACCGAACCACCACAGCACCCACAGCACCTGCAGCACCCGCAGCACCCACAGCACCCGCAGCACCCACAGCACCAGCAGCACCCACAGCACCCGCAGCACCCACAGCACCAGCAGCACCCACAGCACCCGCAGCACCCACAACACCAGCAGCACCCACAGCACCCGCAGCACCCACAGCACCAGCAGCACCCACAGCACCAGCAGCACCCACAGCACCAGCAGCACCCGCAGCACCCACAGCACCAGCAGCACCCACAGCACCTGCAGCACCCACAGCACCCGCAGCACCCACAGCACCAGCAGCACCCACAGCACCTGCAGCACCCGCAGCACCCGCAGCACCCACCACTGCTACTACACACAAACCCATCAGTCACTTTAGACGGACACATGGTTCAAACGTGTGTCCAGTGCCTTAAGTTTGACATGATCCAAAGTGGATTAGGTCTGGTTCACTTTGAAGTGAAATGATTGAATAAGAGAGAAAAACAGGTAAAATATAAACCATATAAACAGGAAAGAAAACTTTCTCAACAAACACTGTTTATCTTGTAATAAACCATTATATTTCCAGTAATTATAACTTATATATTGATTACACATTAGCGTCAGCAGTCCCAGTGCATAAAGCATTATACATCTAAACATGACCAATTACTCATATATTACATACAAATACATACAAATACATACAAATACATACAAATACATACAAATACATACAAATACAGCATAGAAGTGAAATGAAGGCAGAAAAAGCTCGGGACCACTAAAGGTTTTTTGGGAACGGATCAGTCTCATGACTTAAGTATCATTTGTTAAGATACAGATTTGTTTATTAAGAGAACATGTTATATTTGGTGCCGTCAGCTGCTCTGAAAGGCCCTGGACATAAGTGTTCACTTTAAAGTGACCGGGGCCAGAGGATTGGGGCGGAGCTAGTCAAGGGGCCGGAACCCTCAATGTTCAAAGAGCCATTTCTGGAGCCGCAAGAAATGAAAAGCTTCGGAAAGCCTAACATGAAGAGAACAGGCTGTATTGTATTAGCCACGTGCACTGCTGCTCCTCCCACGTGCACTGCTGCTCCTCCCACGTGCACTGCTGCTCCTCCCACGTGCACTGCTGCTCCTCCCACGTGCACTGCTGCTCCTCCCACGTGCACTGCTGCTCCTCCCACGTGCACTGCTCCTCCCACGTGCACTGCTGCTCCTCCCACGTGCACTGCTGCTCCTCCCACGTGCGCTGCTCCTCCCACGTGCACTGCTGCTCCTCCCACGTGCACTGCTGCTCCTCCCACGTGCACTGCTGCTCCTCCCACGTGCGCTGCTCCTCCCACGTGCACTGCTGCTCCTCCCACGTGCACTGCTGCTCCTCCCACGTGCACTGCTGCTCCTCCCACGTGCACTGCTGCTCCTCCCACGTGCACTGCTGCGCCTCCCACGTGCACTGCTGCTCCTCCCACGTGCACTGCTGCTCCTCCCACGTGCGCTGCTCCTCCCACGTGCACTGCTGCTCCTCCCACGTGCACTGCTGCTCCTCCCACGTGCACTGCTGCTCCTCCCACGTGCACTGCTCCTCCCACGTGCACTGCTGCTCCTCCCACGTGCACTGCTGCTCCTCCCACGTGCGCTGCTCCTCCCACGTGCACTGCTGCTCCTCCCACGTGCACTGCTGCTCCTCCCACGTGCACTGCTGCTCCTCCCACGTGCGCTGCTCCTCCCACGTGCACTGCTGCTCCTCCCACGTGCACTGCTGCTCCTCCCACGTCCACTGCTGCTCCTCCCACGTGCGCTGCTCCTCCCACGTGCACTGCTGCTCCTCCCACGTGCACTGCTGCTCCTCCCACGTGCACTGCTGCTCCTCCCACGTGCGCTGCTCCTCCCACGTGCACTGCTGCTCCTCCCACGTGCACTGCTCCTCCCACGTGCACTGCTGCTCCTCCCACGTGCACTGCTGCTCCTCCCACGTGCACTGCTGCTCCTCCCACGTGCACTGCTCCTCCCACGTGCACTGCTGCTCCTCCCACGTGCACTGCTCCTCCCACGTGCACTGCTGCTCCTCCCACGTGCACTGCTCCTCCCACGTGCACTGCTGCTCCTCCCACGTGCACTGCTCCTCCCACGTGCACTGCTGCTCCTCCCACGTGCGCTGCTCCTCCCACGTGCGCTGCTCCTCCCACGTGCGCTGCTCCTCCCACGTGCGCCTCGCTGTCACTGGCTGTGACACAAATCTTCATTGACAGAAATGTTGAAATGTAATACTTATTTTAAACATTTTTAAAGCATTGGAAAACTTTAGGAATCCTGCAGAAACCATATGAAAACAACAGAAATATCCCCCCATCTCGTTCCATTTTCATACATTTTTGAAAAAGCTCCAGGGAGCCACTATGAGGGCGCTAAAGAGTCTAGTCTTGGTCTAGTCCAAACATGGCTATTGCTTTCACTGACTGCACCCAGAGATAAGAGCACCCACAACCACCTACAGCTACCCACAGCTACCCACAGCCACCCACAGCCACCCACAGCCACCCAAGACCACCCACAGCCACCCACAACCACCTACAGCTACCCACAGCTACCCACAGCCACCCACAGCCACCCACAGCCACCCAAGACCACCCACAGCCACCCACAACCACCTACAGCTACCCACAGCTACCCACAGCCACCCACAGCCACCCACAGCCACCCAAGACCACCCACAGCCACCCACAACCACCTACAGCCACCCACAGCCACCCACAGCCACCCACAGCCACCCACAGCCACCCAAGACCACCCACAGCCACCCACAACCACCTACAGCCACCCACAGCCACCCACAGCCACCCACAGCCACCCACAACCACCCACAGCCACCCACAGCCACCCACAGCCACCCACAGCCACCCACAGCCACCCACAACCACCCACAGCCACCCACAGCCACCCACAGCCACCCACAACCACCCACAACCACCCACAACCACCCACATCCACCCACAGCCACCCACAACCACCCACAACCACCCACAACCACCCACAACCACCCACAGCCACCCACAGCCACCCACAGCCACCCACAGCCACCCACAGCCACCCACAACCACCCACAACCACCCACATCCACCCACAGCCACCCACAGCCACCCACAACCACCCACAGCTACCCACAGCCACCCACAGCCACCCACAGCCACCCAAGACCACCCACAGCCACCCACAACCACCTACAGCTACCCACAGCTACCCACAGCCACCCACAGCCACCCACAGCCACCCAAGACCACCCACAGCCACCCACAACCACCTACAGCCACCCACAGCCACCCACAGCCACCCACAGCCACCCACAGCCACCCAAGACCACCCACAGCCACCCACAACCACCTACAGCCACCCACAGCCACCCACAGCCACCCACAGCCACCCACAACCACCCACAGCCACCCACAGCCACCCACAGCCACCCACAGCCACCCACAGCCACCCACAACCACCCACAGCCACCCACAGCCACCCACAGCCACCCACAACCACCCACAACCACCCACATCCACCCACAGCCACCCACAACCACCCACAACCACCCACAACCACCCACAACCACCCACAGCCACCCACAGCCACCCACAGCCACCCACAGCCACCCACAGCCACCCACAACCACCCACAACCACCCACATCCACCCACAGCCACCCACAGCCACCCACAACCACCTACAGCTACCCACAGCCACCCACAACCACATATATATATATATATATATATATATATATATATATATATATATATATATATATATATATTATGTCTGTGTGCAGGTTCCAGGAGAAGGGGAATCTGGAAGTGCTGCTTTTCACCATCCAGAGCAAACTGCGTGCAAACAACCAAAAACCATACGTGCCTCAGGAGGGAAAGCTGCTCGCCGACATCAACAAGGTGGGCCCCACATCACAGGGGCTATGATTCATTCAGCCTTTTACTTGTATACACAGGATATACACAGTTATATTTGCTTACAAAGTTCAAGTTTTCATGTTTTGTTGTATATTGGTGATACAGGATAAGAGGGAGACAGAATGACATGCATAGTTCAAGAAGCTTGGTGATTATTGTGTCATTCACTAGTCAGGATCACGGCACAACAATGGGGCTCGGACGGGGGGCCCCATCTCAGGAGGTCAGCCCATTCAAGACCCCTCTGTCTTTAAACGGTGATGTGTGAAGGTGAAAGACAAAACAAGAATCATGGTGGGCTCCAGAGAGCAGAGGCAGTCTGTGATGTGTGGTTGACCTTGCTCTGGAGTGAGATGGATGGAGGAAATGCAGAATCCTTATGTAAGCCACCAATGAGGACGCTTGAAACGGTAGACGGAGCTGAATGAGATTGTAAGGTGTGGCTACACTGAGATGAGAGAGAGAGATGGTGGAATTATGGTTTAAGATGGTGGCTGAACATGGACGAAGAGGAACGGGGCCGTCGTTGAAGTTTGGTGCTGAGCGCCTGAATTTCAGAGAAGTTAAGTGCCCATAATGGAGACCTGAAGAGTGAGCAGCTTAGACGATGGATCAAGATTGAGCAGAGTAGAGTCTAAAGAGTGTGGAGAGAACTACAAGATGCGTGGTAACAAGATCTCTCTTACTGGTGATACCCAGGACAGAAGGGTTGTCAGAGTGAGCACCTTCTGAACTAATCAAGCCCCCGCCTGGAACAATAGTGAGGTGGAGCTCGAATGGAAGTGGAGGAGCCGCACACATGTGAGCTGCTCCAAACCGAGCCAGGTCAACACTTCAGTGAGAAGTTCAAAAGACAGTCATAAAAGGAATGTCATTTAGTAATCTAGGAAAACTGGTGTCAAATGAGACGAGGGATGAATGAGGGAGGAGTCAATGTGAGAGGCAGCAATAACCAAACAGCTTGATGTAACACGAGGTTGTGATATCGTGATAAGATGATGAAGCCTGGAAAGTGTGAGGGTTGGCAGCCGAAATACCAAGACTTAATTTAAGATAGCATGAGCAAAAAGGAATAGGAACAGCTTAACAAACAAATGTCAGAACCACATCAGATTGTGAGAATCTGTAAAGCATAAGTGAACAGGAGCCAGGACGTGAGATGAGAAGAGTTTAAACCAGAGACAAGAGAAGATCATTGATGAGGAGCTGGACGCATCAAGGTGAAAATATAACAGGGGGAGAAGAGGGGTGGAGCTGAAGGTGTCACATGACCATCGGGTCAGGGAAAGAGTAGAAGAAGATCCAATCATTTAGATCAAACACTGACAAATAAGGCAATAAGGAGTGATCAGAACCAGAACCAGAACCAGAACCAGAATCAGAATCAGAACCAGAATTAGAACCAGAATCAGAAAGGTGTTCACAGACATAGGAACTTGTCCTGGTGGTTCGGTGCAACACAAACGACAAACATTTTATACAGAGACAGCACATGTACATTCTAAATAAAATATTAAATATAAAGTTGTGCAATAAAAGTGGACAGTGCAGTGAGTGAAGGTGTTTATGAAGTGTTCATGAATCCAACAGCAGAGGGAAAGAAACAGTTCTTATGACGGGAGGTTCTGGTCCGGATGGACCGTAGCCTCCTGCCTGAGGGGAGTGGCCTCCTGCCTGAGGGGAGTGGCCTCCTGCCTGAGGGGAGTGGCCTCCTGCCTGAGGGGAGTGGCCTCCTGCCTGAGGGGAGTGGCCTCCTGACTGAGGGGAGTGGCCTCCTGCCTGAGGGGAGTGGCCTCCTGCCTGAGGAGACGTACAGGTCCTGCAGAGATGGAAGTTCAACCTGGCCCCAGGGGGAGCTGGAGAGAGATTACAGTAAAGAACGGGTCAGAGGCGCTGCGATGATGTCAGCAGATGTGGGCGGGTGGAAACCAGAAAGTGAGGGAGTTCATTCATGTTTCAGAGAACCAGGGTTACTTTCTCAACTCAAAAGCTTTCCTCTTCAAACGTGCCATAACCTCTGACCGAAGAGGCCAAAGCGTCTCCAATAGACTGTTGAGAGTGTCTGGTTGCTGTGTGCAGGCTTGGGAGAGACTGGAGAAGGCGGAGCATGAAAGAGGCGTGGCTCTGCGCAAAGAGCTGATTCGTCAGGAGAAGCTAGAGCTGCTGGCTCAGCGCTTCGACCACAAGACCACCATGAGGCAGGCCTGGCTGAACGAGAACCAGCGGCTGGTGTCACAGGTGCGCCCCCGTCAAACTCCTGTCCGTCTACAACGCAGCACTAAGACATTTACTTCTATTAGAACTTATAATAAAGTATTGAAAAGTATTTTTTAGTTCTGGTTTCAGTATAAGTAGAATCTTTGAATTAGTGCCTTTGCCATAGTGAAAAAAAAGTGTCAGCTAAATTTGGAACATTACTTTTTTTATTCTATTAAACGCATCACATAAAAGTATAACTGAATAATAATTCTTTCATTGTAGTCAGTAAGCTGAAATATTGTTTGAATGAGTTCATAAAGCAGGATGAAGGGGCTCGTTCCCCTCATTAGCCGCAGTGACTGTGGTATTTGGGTTGGGCCAGTATTACTACCAGTATATTAATGACATTAGATGAATAACAAACATTGCAAATAGTCAATTTAGGAATATTCATTTTAAGATGAATCCAATTTCAAACATCTTTCCAAAAATAGATGTTTCATAGTTTAATTCATCAAATTACAGAATGCACAATAGATTATTATTTTAAAGTGTTTCTTTCACGTTGAGATATCGGCCGTTTCATAAAGAAGAACAAGCTTATCGTGATTATTTGGGCAATTTTTTAAAGTAAGTTCTCTTGTATTTGGAATATTATTGCTGCAGGAAAAGTTTGAGTGAAGATACCGTGTGTTCTAAACCGTTGAGTTCATGCCGGACTCGGGTCCTTTTCCCGACAGGACAACTTTGGCTACGACCTGCCAGCTGTGGAGGCCGCCATGAAGAAGCACGAGGCCATTGAGGCGGACATTGCTTCGTACGAGGAGCGGATCAGTGTGGTGGTGGAGCTGTCCGCCGAGATGGAGACCGAGTCCTACTATGACATCCGCCGCATCCTGGCCCGTAAAGAGAACATCCTGGGCCAGTGGAGCCTGCTGAAGGAGCTGGTGGCAGGGCGCAGGTCCCGGCTGGAGCAGAACCTGGCTCTGCAGAAGACCTTCCAGGACATGGTCTACATGATCGACTGGATGGAGGTCACTCAGGTACGGCTCGTGTCTCTGGACGACTGATGATACTGAAGGTGACATTGTGGGAACAGTGTTGTAGAAATGTCCCTGTAAAATGCCCTGAGCCTTCACTGCTCGTGTTCCTGTCAGATCCCAAAGGTTTAAACTACGTCCTGTTCTGGGGCTTGAAACTGCTCGGCTCCAATGTTCAACAGAGGCAGTTCTCCTTCACACCACGCCCTGCCCCGCCCCAGAGAGCAGAACTGGATCCAATACAACCTGTTCAAGATCTACTATGCATTTTACATCTATTATGCTTTTTAGATCTATGCATTTTAGAACAAATGCAAACGTTCCTCTGCCCCTCCAGATTGATCTGTGTCTCGCTCTGAATTGACTTCAATCAATCAGGAAAGTCTCATTTCATTAAAAAAAATACTTGATAGAACGAAACGTCACAACAGCGGAAGAAGCTAAATTGTGTTCAATCCAGTGTTCAGAAAAGCACAAACCTCTTTCTCATGAACAAATGTACAAATTGTCTTTTGTGCACGTTTTTTAAAGGCAGAATTGTCAGTATTTGGTTCCAGTCCCGCCTCCGGGCCCTAAATGCCGTGTGATTGGCCTGTTTAACCTGGTTAAGACTGTGAACGAGCCTAACACGAGGTTATAAACTCACAAAAATCGTGGGAATTCATCTTGCTGGCAACGTTAATCATAATCTGCAGACATATTTCTTAAACTTGTCGGTTTAGATGAATATTGTGATTTAAGATGTTCTACTATAGAACATAATAATCTACAGGCATCATAGATCAGAACAGGGTCACCAAACCCTTTAGGGTTAAGCACGGAGTGTTGAGTCTGCTGCTGCGGGTTGCTCTGCTTGTGCCCGGTAACTCTCACCTCTTCTGATCGTGCAGACATCTTTACAGAATACTACCAGTAGCACACCAAGTTAGCAAGACACGAGACACGAGACATGTGTGTCTTTCATATTCAGCAGCCGCAATGCCCAGCCGCTTCGGAGAGAGACACAAGAAGCTCCGCCTTTATTATTTCAAACAGCACGTAACCTTGCGCACAACAATATAGTTTCAATACATGCAGTGGTAAACATTGCTCTCTAACGACTCAGAACGCTGTCCGTGCTCTTGTGGGATGCGTCACTCGGTTTGGCGCCTCTAGCGGCTCATAAATACATGATAACTTTATGTATTTTGTAAAATAAAGTGACATAGATCTGGTTCTCTTCTGCTGCCGTCTCTACATTTCCAGCTCTCGTATAAACAGCCCTAGCAGCCTTTTTGACTAAGCGAACGGTTCTAACTTTAGAGCAGGTCTATGCGGGCGACTGAGAGAAGCCCGTGGGCACCGTGTTGGTGGCCCCTGGAGCGTGTGTCCATGGGCTTTGTCCTAGTCCAAAACCTGGAGGTGCTGAGCTCACATCTCTGTCTTCTCTCACTGGGTGACCATCATCACTGAGGGTTCAGAGGCCGGGCACCAGGCCTGATGCGGGTCATCAGCCACACCCGTGGCTCTGCTGCTGCCTGACCTCGTTTAGAAGCAGCGCTGTGCTGCGCAGACTGTGGCACATTCTGTGCACAGCGCCTCCTGGTTTGGACCTGGTTTAGTCTCAGTTTAGTCCAGGCAGAAGATCACAAAATAAAGTTAAACTAAAGATGTTCAGGAGTTTATTACATTGACATGAGTGAATGAGCCTCTGTTATGTACACGACACACTTTTCACTATCAAGATCACGTCATTTTAATGATCAATATCAGTCAAGTTATTCCTACAGGATTTTATTATAGTATATTTCTCATAAACACACTTTTTGATTGATCAGATGTCTAGATTTAGCCAATTTAGGATGCAACTCTTAAAAAGCACACTCATGCCAAGTTATTACAACTTTTTATGACCAGAAGTGTTCTTTACACATGTAGGCTCCTGAGTGCAGGAGCACTATTGTTTTATATATATGTTAATTTAGAAGACAAGATGATGTCTGGATCTATGTTCTCAGCGTGTTTGATGAGACGCTGCTTGTCCTCTGCTTGGACCTGATCCCCCTCTGTCCCTTAGGTCCAGCTACTGTCCAAAGACCTGGGGAAGCACCTTCTGGAGGTGGACGACTTGCTGCAGAAGCACAGTCTCCAGGAGGCGGACATCACCATCCAGGCTGAGCGAGTGGAGACGCTCAACAACGCCGCGCTCAAGTTCACCACCATCGAGGGTACTCCCACAGCACAGGGCTCGTCTTCTACAGGAGGACGTAGTGTAGCCAAAGTATTTACTCAAGTATAGACTAAAGCCATGTTCAGACTGGCTCACTTCGAAGTGTCTCAGTGGCTTATGTGAACTGTGCCGCTTTTGATGTAACTGACACCATTGATTAAGGACCCAAAAAGCACGAACAAAGTCAAAAGATTCAAGTGGATTTAATAAGATGGAGCGGGCGGAGACCAGGACGGGCGTGGATGAGCTGGTGAGGGGCAAGCAAGTTGTAGGCAGAGGCTGGCAAACGGCCGGTTCAGGACAAAACGTGAATTATGAATTGAAATGCCAAGATATCTGTAGCCAAAGGGGTTAATAACATGCAAAAGAAGCAATGAAGGTTGCCACGCCCAGATAGGAGGGAACTCACAGAGACACGAGGGGCGGGGCCTGCAGACTGTGACTAACTCTGTCTTGTGTTCTGAGTTCAAGGGTTTAGTCCGTGTAACAGATTAAGAAAACTCAAACTGCTGTGAGCGTGTGGGCTCCAACATCCAGGACCCAGCTCCGCCCCAAGTGCACAGCTCCGCCCCAAGTGCACAGCTCCGCCCCAAGTGCACAGCTCCGCCCCAAGTGCACAGCTCCGCCCCAAGTGCACCGCTTCGCCCCAAGTGCACAGCTCCACCCCAAGTGCACAGCTCCACCCCAAGTGCACAGCTCCACCCCAAGTGCACAGCTCCGCCCTAAGTGCACAGCTCCACCCCAAGTGCACAGCTCCGCCCCAAGTGCACAGCTCCGCCCCAAGTGCACAGCTCCGCCCCATGTGCACAGCTCCGCCCTAAGTGCACAGCTCAAGTCAAAGTCAAACAATACATATTGAGAAACATAAAAATACAATTCAAATAATAGTTACTAAGTTACTACAAGCGTATTCAAACCCTGTAACTGATGCTCATGGCCGGTGCTGTAAGTAAAGACACTAAAGTAACAAAATAACAGCTTTGAAAGGCTTTGATTCCGTGAACTCACTCATTGGTTGATTACAATTTGATTTACAATATTTTGAATAGTTACAGATGAAGAAAATACATTAATACATCATTTATAAAACAATTAGATTGTAAAGCAAATGGACGTGTCTTACAGTACACAGCTCTAAGTGCACGTTGCTAGGCAATGCCACAGCTTTATTTGTTGAAATGACAGACTAAGCAGAACAAAGCTAGCACATGTTAGCATCAGCTTTTTCCTGTTGGTGGATGCTCATTATCCCTTTAAGATCATCTCACATTATACACATTATACAAATTATACATATTATACACATTATACACACATTATACACATTATACACATTACACACATTATACACATTATACACATTACACACATTACACACATTATACACATTACACACATTACACACATTATACACATTACACACATTATACACATCATACACATTACACACATTACACACATTATACACATTATACACATTATACATATTATACACATTATACACACATTATACACATTATACACATTACACACATTATACACATTATACACATTACACACATCATACACATTACACACATTACACACATTATACACATTATACACATTATACATATTATACACATTATACACACATTATACACATTATACACATTACACACATTATACATATTATACATATTATACACATTATACACACATTATACACATTATACACATTACACACATTATACATATTATACATATTATACACATTATACACACATTATACACACATTATACACATTACACACATTATACACACATTATACACATTATACACATTACACACATTATACACATTATACACATTACACACATTATACATATTATACACATTACACACATTATACACATTATACACATTACACACATTACACACATTATACACATTACACACATTATACACATTATACACATTATACACATTACACACATTATACATATTATACACATTACACACATTATACACATTATACACATTATACACACATTATACACACATTATACACATTACACACATTACACACATTATACACATTATACACATCATACACATTACACACATTATACATATTATACATATTATACACATTATACACACATTATACACATTACACACATTATACACATTACACACATTATACACATTATACACATTACACACATTATACACATTACACACATTATACACATTATACACATTACACACATTATACACATTATACACATTATACACATTATACACATTATACACATTATACACACATTATACACACATTATACACATTATACACATTATACACATTATACACATTATACATATTATACACATTATACACATTACACACATTATACACATTATACACATTGTACACATATACACATTGTACACATTACACACATTATACTCATTATACACATTATACACACATTATACACACATTACACACATTATACACATTATACACATTACACACATTATACACATTACACACATTATACACATTATACACATTGTACACATTATACACATTATACATATTATACACATTATACACATTATACACATTATACACATTATACACATTACACACATTATACACATTATACACATTATACATATTATACACACATTATACACATTATACACATTATACACATTATACACATTATACACACATTATACACATTATACACATTACACACATTACACACATTATACACATTATACACATTATACACATTATACACATTATACACATTACACACATTACACACATTATACACATTACACACATTATACACATTATACACATTATACACATTATACACATTATACACATTACACACATTACACACATTATACACACATTATACACATTATACACATTACACACATTATACACATTATACACATTATACACATTATACACATTACACACATTATACACATTATACACATTATACACATTATACACACATTATACACATTATACACATTACACACATTATACTCATTATACACAGTATACTCATTATACACATTATACACACATTATACACATTATACACACATTATACACATTATACACATTATACACATTATACTCATTATACACATTATACACATTATACACATTATACACACATTATACACATTATACACATTACACACATTATACTCATTATACACAGTATACTCATTATACACATTATACACACATTATACACATTATACACACATTATACACATTATACACATTATACACATTATACTCATTATACACATTATACACATTATACACATTATACTCATTACACACATTATACACATTACACACATTATACACATTATACATATTACACACATTATACACATTATACACATTATACACATTACGCACATTACACACATTATACACATTATACACATTATACACATTATACACATTATACACATTATACACACATTATACACATTATACACATTATACTCATTATACACATTATACTCATTATACACATTATACACACATTACACACATTATACACATTACACACATTATACACATTATACATATTACACACATTATACACATTATACACATTATACACATTACGCACATTACACACATTATACACATTATACACATTATACACATTATACACATTATACACACATTACACACATTATACACATTATACACATTACACACATTACACACATTATACACATTATACACATTATACACACATTATACACATTATACACATTATACTCATTATACACATTATACTCATTATACACATTATACACACATTATACACATTATACACACATTATACACATTATACACATTATACTCATTATACACATTATACACATTATACACACATTATACTCATTATACACATTATACTCATTATACACATTATACACACATTATACACATTATACACACATTATACACAATATACACATTATACACATTACACACATTACACACATTATACACATTACACACATTACACACATTATACACACATTACACACATTATACACATTATACACATTATACACACATTATACACATTATACACATTACACACATTATACACATTATACACATTACACACATTATACACATTATACACATTATACACATTATACTCATTATACACATTATACACATTATACACATTATACACATTATACACACATTATACACATTATACACACATTATACTCATTATACTCATTATACACATTATACACACATTACACACATTACGCACATTATACACATTATACTCATTATACACATTATACACATTATACACATTACACACATTATACACATTATACACATTATACACATTATACACATTATACACATTATACACACATTATACACATTATACACACATTATACTCATTATACTCATTATACACATTATACACATTACACACATTATACACATTATACACACATTACACACATTATACACATTATACACACATTATACACATTATACACACATTATACTCATTATACTCATTATACACATTATACACATTACACACATTATACACATTATACACACATTACACACATTACGCACATTATACACATTATACTCATTATACACATTATACACATTATACACATTACACACATTATACACATTATACACACATTACACACATTACGCACATTATACACATTATACTCATTATACACATTATACACTTTATACTCGTTATACACATTATACACATTATACACAATATACTCATTATACACATTATACTCATTATACACATTATACACACATTATACACATTATACACACATTATACACATTATACACATTATACACATTATACTCATTATACACATTATACACATTATACACACATTATACACACATTACACACATTATACTCATTATACACATTATACACATTATACACACATTATACACATTATACACATTATACACATTATACACACATTACACACATTATACACATTATACATATTATACACATTATACACACATTACACACATTATACACATTACACACATTATACACATTATACACATTATACACACATTACACACATTATACACGTTATACACATTATACACATTATACACATTACACACATTACACATTACACACATTATACACATTATACACATTATACACACATTATACACACATTACACACATTATACACATTATACACACATTATACACATTATACACACATTATACACATTATACACATTATACACATTATACTCATTATACACATTATACACATTATACACACATTATACACACATTACACACATTATACTCATTATACACATTATACACATTATACACACATTATACACATTATACACATTATACACATTATACACACATTACACACATTATACTCATTATACACATTATACACACATTACGCACATTATGCACATTATACACATTATACACATTATACTCATTATACACATTATACACACATTATACACATTATACTCATTATACACATTATACACACATTATACACATTATACACATTATACACATTATACACATTACACACATTACACACATTATACACATTACACACATTATACACATTATACACATTATACACATTATACACATTATACACACATTATACACATTATACACATTATACACATTATACTCATTATACACATTATACACATTATACACATTATACACATTACACACATTACACACATTATACACATTATACACATTATACACATTATACACATTATACACACATTATACACATTATACACACTACACACATTATACACATTATACACATTACACACATTATACACATTATACTCATTATACACACATTATACACATTATACTCATTATACACATTATACACATTATACACATTACACACATTATACACATTATACACATTGTACACATATACACATTGTACACATTACACACATTATACACATTATACACATTACACACATTATACTCATTATACACATTATACACATTATACACATTATACACATTATACACACATTATACACATTATACACACATTATACTCATTATACTCATTATACACATTATACACACATTACACACATTACGCACATTATACACATTATACTCATTATACACATTATACACATTATACACATTACACACATTATACACATTATACACATTATACACATTATACACATTACACACATTATACACATTATACACACATTACACACATTATACACATTATACACACATTATACACATTATACACACATTATACTCATTATACTCATTATACACATTATACACACATTACACACATTACGCACATTATACACATTATACTCATTATACACATTATACACATTATACACATTACACACATTATACACATTATACACACATTACACACATTACGCACATTATACACATTATACTCATTATACACATTATACACTTTATACTCGTTATACACATTATACACATTATACACATTATACACATTATACACATTACACACATTACACACATTGTACACATTGTACACATTGTACACATTACACACATTATACACATTATACACATTACACACATTATACACATTATACACAATATACTCATTATACACATTATACTCATTATACACATTATACACACATTATACACATTATACACACATTATACACATTATACACATTATACACATTATACTCATTATACACATTATACACATTATACACACATTATACACACATTACACACATTATACTCATTATACACATTATACACATTATACACACATTATACACATTATACACATTATACACATTATACACACATTACACACATTATACACATTATACATATTATACACATTATACACACATTACACACATTATACACATTACACACATTATACACATTATACACATTATACACACATTACACACATTATACACGTTATACACATTATACACATTATACACATTACACACATTACACATTACACACATTATACACATTATACACATTATACACACATTATACACACATTACACACATTATACACATTATACACACATTATACACATTATACACACATTACACACATTATACACATTATACACATTATACACATTACACACATTATACACATTATACACATTATACACATTATACACATTATACACATTACACACATTATACACATTATACACATTATACACACATTATACACACATTATACACAATATACTCATTATACACATTATACTCATTATACACATTATACACACATTATACACATTATACACACATTATACACATTATACACATTATACACATTATACACATTATACACATTATACACACATTATACACACATTATACACAATATACTCATTATACACATTATACTCATTATACACATTATACACACATTATACACATTATACACACATTATACACATTATACACATTATACACATTATACTCATTATACACATTATACACATTATACACACATTATACACACATTACACACATTATACTCATTATACACATTATACACATTATACACACATTATACACATTATACACATTATACACATTATACACACATTACACACATTATACTCATTATACACATTATACACACATTACGCACATTATGCACATTATACACATTATACACATTATACTCATTATACACATTATACACACATTATACACATTATACTCATTATACACATTATACACACATTATACACATTATACACATTATACACATTATACACATTACACACATTACACACATTATACACATTACACACATTATACACATTATACACATTATACACATTATACACATTATACACACATTATACACATTATACACATTATACACATTATACTCATTATACACATTATACACATTATACACATTATACACATTACACACATTACACACATTATACACATTATACACATTATACACATTATACACATTATACACACATTATACACATTATACACACTACACACATTATACACATTATACACATTACACACATTATACACATTATACTCATTATACACACATTATACACATTATACTCATTATACACATTATACACATTATACACATTACACACATTATACACATTATACACATTGTACACATATACACATTGTACACATTACACACATTATACACATTATACACATTACACACATTATACACATTATACACATTATACACATTATACACATTATACACACATTACACACATTATACACATTATACACATTGTACACATTATACACATTATACACATTGTACACATTATACACACATTATACACATTATACACACATTATACACATTATACACACATTACACACATTATACACATTATACACATTATACACATTACACACATTATACACATTACACACATTATACACATTATACACATTATACACACATTACACACATTATACACATTATACACACATTATACACATTATACACACATTACACACATTATACACATTATACACATTATACACATTATACACATTATACACATTATACACATTACACACACATTACACATTACACACATTATACACATTATACACATTATACACACATTATACACACATTATACACATTATACACATTATACATACATTATACACATATTATACTCATTATACACATTATACTCATTATACACATTATACTCATTATACACATTATACAAACATTATACACATTATACACACATTATACACATTATACACATTATACACATTATACTCATTATACACATTATACACATTATACACACATTATACACACATTACACACATTATACTCATTATACACATTATACACCTTATACACACATTACACACATTATACACATTATACACATTATACACATTATACACACATTACACACATTATACACGTTATACACATTATACACATTATACACATTACACACATTATACACATTATACACATTATACACACATTACACATTACACACATTATACACATTATACACATTATACACACATTATACACACATTACACACATTATACACATTATACACACATTATACACATTATACACACATTACACACATTATACACATTATACACATTATACACATTATACACACATTATACACACATTACACACATTATACACATTATACACACATTATACACATTATACACACATTACACACATTATACACATTATACACATTATACACATTACACACATTATACACATTATACACATTATACACATTATACACATTATACACATTATACACATTATACACACATTATACACACATTATACTCATTATACACATTACACACATTATACACATTATACACATTATACACATTACTCAAATTACACACATTACACACATTATACACATTATACACATTATACACACATTATACACATTATACACATTACACACATTATACACATTACACACATTATACACATTATACACATTATACACATTATACACATTATACACATTATACACATTGTACACATTATACACATTATACACATTGTACACATATACACATTGTACACATTACACACATTGTACACATTATACACATTATACACATTATACACATTATACACATTACACACATTATACACATTATACACATTATACACATTATACACACATTACACACATTATACACATTACACACATTATACACATTATACACATTATACACACATTACACACATTATACACGTTATACACATTATACACATTATACACATTACACACATTATACACATTATACACATTATACACACATTACACATTACACACATTATACACATTATACACATTATACACACATTATACACACATTATACACATTATACACACATTATACACATTATACACACATTACACACATTATACACATTATACACATTATACACATTACACACATTATACACATTATACACATTATACACATTATACACATTATACACATTACACACATTATACACATTATACACATTATACACACATTATACACACATTATACTCATTATACACAATATACTCATTATACACATTATACTCATTATACACATTATACACAATATACTCATTATACACATTATACTCATTATACACATTATACACACATTATAAACACATTATACACATTATACACATTATACACACATTATGCACATTATACACATTATATACATTATACTCATTATACACATTATACACACATTATACACATTATACTCATTATACACATCATACACACATTATACACATTATACTCATTATACACATTATACACATTATACACATTATACACACATTATACACATTATACACATTGTACACATATACACATTGTACACATTACACACATTATACACATTATACACATTACACACATTATACACATTATACACATTACACACATTATACACATTATACACATTATACACACATTATACACACATTATACTCATTATACACAATATACTCATTATACACATTATACTCATTATACACATTATACACACATTATACACATTATACACATATTATACACATTATACACATTATACACATTATACACATTATACACACATTATACACATTATACACATATTATACACATTATACACATTATACTCATTATACACATTATACACACATTATACACATTATACACACATTATACACATTATACACATATTATACACATTATACACATTATACACATTATACTCATTATACACATTATACACACATTATACACATTATACACATATTATACACATTATACACATTATACACATTATACTCATTATACACATTATACACACATTATACACATTATACACATATTATACACATTATACACATTATACACATTATACTCATTATACACATTATACACATTATACACACATTATACACACATTACACACATTATACTCATTATACACATTATACACACATTATACACATTATACACATTATACACATTATACACACATTACACACATTATACACATTATACACATTATACACACATTACACACATTATACACATTATACACATTATACACATTACACACATTATACACATTATACACATTATACACACATTACACATTACACACATTATACACATTATGCACATTATACACACATTGTACACACATTATACACATTATACACACATTATACACATTATACACACATTACACACATTATACACATTATACACATTATACACATTACACACATTATACACATTATACACATTATACACATTATACACATTATACACATTACACACATTATACACATTATACACATTATACACACATTATACACACATTATACTCATTATACACAATATACTCATTATACACATTATACTCATTATACACATTATACACAATATACTCATTATACACATTATACTCATACACATTATACACACATTATACACACATTATACACATTATACACATTATACACATTATACACACATTACACACATTATACTCATTATACACATTATACACATTATACACACATTACACACATTATACTCATTATACACATTATACACACATTACGCACATTATGCACATTATACACATTATATACATTATACTCATTATACACATTATACACACATTATACACATTATACTCATTATACACATCATACACACATTATACACATTATACTCATTATACACATTATACACATTATACACATTATACACACATTATACACATTATACACATTGTACACATATACACATTGTACACATTACACACATTATACACATTATACACATTACACACATTATACACATTATACACATTATACACATTATACACATTATACACATTATACACATTATACACATTACACACATTATACACATTATACACATTATACACACATTATACACACATTATACTCATTATACACAATATACTCATTATACACATTATACTCATTATACACATTATACACACATTATACACATTATACACATATTATACACATTATACACATTATACACATTATACTCATTATACACATTATACACATTATACACACATTATACACACATTACACACATTATACTCATTATACACATTATACACACATTATACACATTATACACATTATACACATTATACACACATTACACACATTATACACATTATACACATTATACACACATTACACACATTATACACATTACACACATTATACACATTATACACATTATACACACATTACACACATTATACACGTTATACACATTATACACATTATACACATTACACACATTATACACATTATACACATTATACACATTATACACATTACACACATTATACACATTATACACATTATACACATTATACACATTATACACATTACACACATTATACACATTATACACACATTATACACATTATACACACATTACACACATTATACACATTATACACATTACACACATTATACACATTATACACATTATACACATTATACACATTATACACATTATACACACATTATACACATTACACACATTATACACATTATACACATTATAAACATTATACACATTATACACACATTACACACATTATACACATTATACACATTACACACATTATACACATTACACACATTATACACATTATACACATTATACACATTATACACATTATACACATTATACACACATTATACACACATTATACTCATTATACACATTATACTCATTATACACATTATACACATTATACACATTATACACATTATACACATTATACTCATTATACACATTATACACACATTATACACATTATACACACATTATAAACATTATACACATTATACACATTATACTCATTATACACATTATACACATTATACACACATTATACACACATTATACTCATTATACACATTATACACATTATACACACATTATACACATTATACACATTATACACATTATACACACATTACACACATTATACTCATTATACACATTATACACATTATACACATTATACTCATTATACACATTATACACATTATACACATTATACACACATTACACACATTATACACATTATACTCATTATACACATTATACACATTATACACACATTACACACATTATACACATTACGCACATTATGCACATTATACACATTATACACATTATACTCATTATACACATTATACACATTATACACACATTACACACATTATACACATTATACACATTATACACATTACACACATTATACACATTATACACATTATACACACATTATACACACATTACACACATTATACACATTATACACACATTATACACATTATACACACATTACACACATTATACACATTATACACATTATACACATTACACACATTATACACATTACACACATTATACACATTATACACATTATACATACATTATACACACATTATACTCATTATACACAATATACTCATTATACACATTATACTCATTATACACATTATACACACATTATACACATTATACACACATTATACACATTATACACATTATACACACATTATACACACATTACACACATTATACTCATTATACACATTATACACATTATACACACATTACACACATTACACACATTATACTCATTATACACATTATACACATTATACACACATTACACACATTATACTCATTATACACATTATACACATTATACACACATTACACACATTATACACATTATACTCATTATACACATTATACACATTATACACACATTACACACATTATACACATTATACTCATTATACACATTATACACATTATACTCATTATACACATTATACACACATTACGCACATTATGCACATTATACACATTATACACATTATACTCATTATACACATTATACACATTATACACACATTACACACATTATACACATTATACTCATTATACACATTATACACATTATACACACATTACACACATTATACACATTACGCACATTATGCACATTATACACATTATACACATTATACTCATTATACACATTATACACATTATACACACATTACACACATTATACACATTATACACATTATACACATTACACACATTATACACATTATACACATTATACACATTATACACATTATACACATTACACACATTATACACATTATACACATTATACACATTATACACACATTACACACATTATACACATTATACACACATTATACACATTATACACACATTACACACATTATACACATTATACACATTATACACATTACACACATTATACACATTACACACATTATACACATTATACACATTATACATACATTATACACACATTATACTCATTATACACAATATACTCATTATACACATTATACTCATTATACACATTATACACACATTATACACATTATACACATTATACACACATTATACACACATTACACACATTATACTCATTATACACATTATACACATTATACACACATTACACACATTACACACATTATACTCATTATACACATTATACACATTATACACACATTACACACATTATACTCATTATACACATTATACACATTATACACACATTACACACATTATACACATTATACTCATTATACACATTATACACATTATACACACATTACACACATTACACACATTATACTCATTATACACATTATACACATTATACACACATTATACACACATTACACACATTATACTCATTATACACATTATACACATTATACACACATTACACACATTACACACATTATACTCATTATACACATTATACACATTATACACACATTACACACATTATACTCATTATACACATTATACACATTATACACACATTACACACATTATACACATTATACACATTATACTCATTATACACATTATACACATTATACACACATTATACACACATTACACACATTATACTCATTATACACATTATACACATTATACACACATTACACACATTACACACATTATACTCATTATACACATTATACACATTATACACACATTACACACATTATACTCATTATACACATTATACACATTATACACACATTACACACATTATACACATTATACACATTATACACATTATACACACATTACACACATTATACACGTTATACACATTATACACATTATACACATTACACACATTATACACATTATACACATTATACATACATTATACACACATTATACTCATTATACACATTATACTCATTATACACATTATACTCATTATACACATTATACAAACATTATACACATTATACACACATTTTACACATTATACACATTATACACATTATACTCATTATACACATTATACACATTATACACACATTATACACACATTACACACATTATACTCATTATACACATTATACACATTATACACACATTACACACATTATACTCATTATACACATTATACACATTATACACACATTACACACATTATACTCATTATACACTTTATACACCTTATACACACATTACACACATTATACACATTATACACATTATACACACATTACACACATTATACACGTTATACACATTATACACATTATACACATTACACACATTATACACATTATACACATTATACACACATTACACATTACACACATTATACACATTATACACATTATACACACATTATACACACATTACACACATTATACACATTATACACACATTATACACATTATACACACATTACACACATTATACACATTATACACATTATACACATTACACACATTATACACATTATACACATTATACACATTATACACATTATACACATTATACACATTATACACACATTATACACACATTATACTCATTATACACATTATACACATTATACACACATTATACACATTATACACATTATACACATTATACACACATTATAAACATTATACACATTATACACATTATACTCATTATACACATTATACACATTATACACACATTATACACACATTACACACATTATACTCATTATACACATTATACATACATTACGCACATTATGCACATTATACACATTATACACATTATACTCATTATACACATTATACACATTATACACACATTACACACATTATACACATTATACTCATTATACACATTATACACATTACACACATTATACACATTACACACATTATACACATTACGCACATTATGCACATTATACACATTATACACACATTATACACACATTACACACATTATACACATTATACACACATTATACACATTATACACACATTACACACATTATACACATTATACACATTATACACATTACACACATTATACACATTACACACATTATACACATTATACACATTATACATACATTATACACACATTATACTCATTATACACAATATACTCATTATACACATTATACTCATTATACACATTATACACACATTATACACATTATACACACATTATACACATTATACACATTATACACACATTATACACATTATACACATTATACACACATTATACACACATTACACACATTATACTCATTATACACATTATACACATTATACACACATTACACACATTACACACATTATACTCATTATACACATTATACACATTATACACACATTACACACATTATACTCATTATACACATTATACACATTATACACACATTACACACATTATACACATTATACTCATTATACACATTATACACATTATACACACATTACACACATTACACACATTATACTCATTATACACATTATACACATTATACACACATTATACACACATTACACACATTATACTCATTATACACATTATACACATTATACACACATTACACACATTACACACATTATACTCATTATACACATTATACACATTATACACACATTACACACATTATACTCATTATACACATTATACACATTATACACACATTATACACACATTACACACATTATACTCATTATACACATTATACACACATTACACACATTATACTCATTATACACATTATACACATTATACTCATTATACACATTATACACATTATACTCATTATACACATTATACTCATTATACACATTATACACATTATACACATTATACACATTATACACATTATACTCATTATACACATTATACACCATTATACACATTATACACACATTATAAACATTATACACATTATACACATTATACTCATTATACACATTATACACATTATACACACATTATACACACATTATACTCATTATACACATTATACACATTATACACACATTATACACATTATACTCATTATACACATTATACTCATTATACACATTATACACATTATACACATTATACTCATTATACACATTATACTCATTATACACATTATACTCATTATACACATTATACTCATTATACACATTATACAAACATTATACACATTATACACACATTATACACATTATACACATTATACACATTATACTCATTATACACATTATACACATTATACACACATTATACACACATTACACACATTATACTCATTATACACATTATACACATTATACACACATTACACACATTATACTCATTATACACATTATACACATTATACACACATTACACACATTATACTCATTATACACTTTATACACCTTATACACACATTACACACATTATACACATTATACACATTATACACACATTACACACATTATACACGTTATACACATTATACACATTATACACATTACACACATTATACACATTATACACATTATACACACATTACACATTACACACATTATACACATTATACACATTATACACACATTATACACACATTACACACATTATACACATTATACACACATTATACACATTATACACACATTACACACATTATACACATTATACACATTATACACATTACACACATTATACACATTATACACATTATACACATTATACACATTATACACATTATACACATTATACACACATTATACACACATTATACTCATTATACACATTATACACATTATACACACATTATACACATTATACACATTATACACATTATACACACATTATAAACATTATACACATTATACACATTATACTCATTATACACATTATACACATTATACACACATTATACACACATTACACACATTATACTCATTATACACATTATACATACATTACGCACATTATGCACATTATACACATTATACACATTATACTCATTATACACATTATACACATTATACACACATTACACACATTATACACATTATACTCATTATACACATTATACACATTACACACATTATACACATTACACACATTATACACATTACGCACATTATGCACATTATACACATTATACACATTATACTCATTATACACATTATACACATTATACACACATTACACACATTATACACATTATACACATTATACACATTACACACATTATACACATTATACACATTATACACACATTATACACACATTACACACATTATACACATTATACACACATTATACACATTATACACACATTACACACATTATACACATTATACACATTATACACATTACACACATTATACACATTACACACATTATACACATTATACACATTATACATACATTATACACACATTATACTCATTATACACAATATACTCATTATACACATTATACTCATTATACACATTATACACACATTATACACATTATACACACATTATACACATTATACACATTATACACACATTATACACACATTACACACATTATACTCATTATACACATTATACACATTATACACACATTACACACATTACACACATTATACTCATTATACACATTATACACATTATACACACATTACACACATTATACTCATTATACACATTATACACATTATACACACATTACACACATTATACACATTATACTCATTATACACATTATACACATTATACACACATTACACACATTACACACATTATACTCATTATACACATTATACACATTATACACACATTATACACACATTACACACATTATACTCATTATACACATTATACACATTATACACACATTACACACATTACACACATTATACTCATTATACACATTATACACATTATACACACATTACACACATTATACTCATTATACACATTATACACATTATACACACATTATACACACATTACACACATTATACTCATTATACACATTATACACACATTACACACATTATACTCATTATACACATTATACACATTATACTCATTATACACATTATACACATTATACTCATTATACACATTATACTCATTATACACATTATACACATTATACACATTATACACATTATACACATTATACTCATTATACACATTATACACACATTATACACATTATACACACATTATAAACATTATACACATTATACACATTATACTCATTATACACATTATACACATTATACACACATTATACACACATTATACTCATTATACACATTATACACATTATACACACATTATACACATTATACACATTATACACATTATACACACATTACACACATTATACTCATTATACACATTATACACATTATACACATTATACTCATTATACACATTATACACATTATACACATTATACACACATTACACACATTATACACATTATACTCATTATACACATTATACACATTATACACACATTACACACATTATACACATTACGCACATTATGCACATTATACACATTATACACATTATACTCATTATACACATTATACACATTATACACACATTACACACATTACACACATTATACACATTACGCACATTATACACATTATACACATTACACACATTATACACATTATACACATTATACACACATTATACACACATTACACACATTATACACATTATACACACATTATACACATTATACACACATTACACACATTATACACATTATACACATTATACACATTACACACATTATACACATTACACACATTATACACATTATACACATTATACATACATTATACACACATTATACACATTATACACATTATACACACATTATACACACATTACACACATTATACTCATTATACACATTATACACATTATACACACATTACACACATTACACACATTATACTCATTATACACATTATACACATTATACACACATTACACACATTATACTCATTATACACATTATACACATTATACACACATTACACACATTATACACATTATACTCATTATACACATTATACACATTATACACACATTACACACATTATACACATTATACTCATTATACACATTATACACATTATACTCATTATACACATTATACACACATTACGCACATTATGCACATTATACACATTATACACATTATACTCATTATACACATTATACACATTATACACACATTACACACATTATACACATTATACTCATTATACACATTATACACATTATACACACATTACACACATTATACACATTACGCACATTATGCACATTATACACATTATACACATTATACTCATTATACACATTATACACATTATACACACATTACACACATTATACACATTATACACATTATACACATTACACACATTATACACATTATACACATTATACACATTATACACATTATACACATTACACACATTATACACATTATACACATTATACACATTATACACACATTACACACATTATACACATTATACACACATTATACACACATTACACACATTATACACATTATACACATTATACACATTACACACATTATACACATTACACACATTATACACATTATACACATTATACATACATTATACACACATTATACTCATTATACACAATATACTCATTATACACATTATACTCATTATACACATTATACACACATTATACACATTATACACACATTATACACATTATACACATTATACACACATTATACACACATTACACACATTATACTCATTATACACATTATACACATTATACACACATTACACACATTATACTCATTATACACATTATACACATTATACACACATTACACACATTATACACATTATACTCATTATACACATTATACACATTATACACACATTACACACATTACACACATTATACTCATTATACACATTATACACATTATACACACATTATACACACATTACACACATTATACTCATTATACACATTATACACATTATACACACATTACACACATTACACACATTATACTCATTATACACATTATACACATTATACACACATTACACACATTATACTCATTATACACATTATACACATTATACACACATTACACACATTATACACATTATACACATTATACTCATTATACACATTATACACATTATACACACATTATACACACATTACACACATTATACTCATTATACACATTATACACATTATACACACATTACACACATTACACACATTATACTCATTATACACATTATACACATTATACACACATTACACACATTATACTCATTATACACATTATACACATTATACACACATTACACACATTATACACATTATACACATTATACACATTATACACACATTACACACATTATACACGTTATACACATTATACACATTATACACATTACACACATTATACACATTATACACATTATACATACATTATACACACATTATACTCATTATACACATTATACTCATTATACACATTATACTCATTATACACATTATACAAACATTATACACATTATACACACATTATACACATTATACACATTACACACATTATACTCATTATACACATTATACACATTATACACACATTACACACATTATACTCATTATACACATTATACACCTTATACACACATTACACACATTATACACATTATACACATTATACACATTATACACACATTACACACATTATACACGTTATACACATTATACACATTATACACATTACACACATTATACACATTATACACATTATACACACATTACACATTACACACATTATACACATTATACACATTATACACACATTATACACACATTACACACATTATACACATTATACACACATTATACACATTATACACACATTACACACATTATACACATTATACACATTATACACATTACACACATTATACACATTATACACATTATACACATTATACACATTATACACATTATACACATTATACACACATTATACACACATTATACTCATTATACACATTATACACATTATACACACATTATACACATTATACACATTATACACATTATACACACATTATAAACATTATACACATTATACACATTATACTCATTATACACATTATACACATTATACACACATTATACACACATTACACACATTATACTCATTATACACATTATACATACATTACGCACATTATGCACATTATACACATTATACACATTATACTCATTATACACATTATACACATTATACACACATTACACACATTATACACATTATACTCATTATACACATTATACACATTACACACATTATACACATTACACACATTATACACATTACGCACATTATGCACATTATACACATTATACACATTATACTCATTATACACATTATACACATTATACACACATTACACACATTATACACATTATACACATTATACACATTATACACACATTATACACACATTACACACATTATACACATTATACACACATTATACACATTATACACACATTACACACATTATACACATTATACACATTATACACATTACACACATTATACACATTACACACATTATACACATTATACACATTATACATACATTATACACACATTATACTCATTATACACAATATACTCATTATACACATTATACTCATTATACACACATTATACACATTATACACATTATACACACATTATACACACATTACACACATTATACTCATTATACACATTATACACATTATACACACATTACACACATTATACTCATTATACACATTATACACATTATACACACATTACACACATTATACACATTATACTCATTATACACATTATACACATTATACACACATTACACACATTACACACATTATACTCATTATACACATTATACACATTATACACACATTATACACACATTACACACATTATACTCATTATACACATTATACACATTATACACACATTACACACATTACACACATTATACTCATTATACACATTATACACATTATACACACATTACACACATTATACTCATTATACACATTATACACATTATACACACATTATACACACATTACACACATTATACTCATTATACACATTATACACACATTACACACATTATACTCATTATACACATTATACACATTATACTCATTATACACATTATACACATTATACACACATTATACACACATTACACACATTATACTCATTATACACATTATACACATTATACACACATTACACACATTATACTCATTATACACATTATACACATTATACACACATTACACACATTATACTCATTATACACATTATACACATTATACACACATTACACACATTATACACATTATACACATTATACACATTACACACATTACACACATTATACACGTTATACACATTATACACATTATACACATTACACACATTATACACATTATACACATTATACACACATTACACATTACACACATTATACACATTATACACATTATACACACATTATACACACATTACACACATTATACACATTATACACACATTATACACATTATACACACATTACACACATTATACACATTATACACATTATACACATTACACACATTATACACATTATACACATTATACACATTATACACATTATACACATTATACACACATTATACACACATTATACTCATTATACACATTATACACATTATACACACATTATACACACATTATACACATTACACACATTATACACATTACACACATTATACACATTATACACATTATACACATTATACACATTATACACATTATACACATTATACACATTATACACATTATACACATTGTACTCATTATACACATTATACACATTGTACACATATACACATTGTACACATTACACACATTGTACACATTATACACATTATACACATTATACACATTATACACATTACACACATTATACACATTATACACATTATACACATTATACACACATTACACACATTATACACATTACACACATTATACACATTATACACATTATACACATTACACACATTATACACATTATACACATTATACACACATTATACACACATTATACACATTATACACACATTACACACATTATACACATTACACACATTATACACATTATACACATTATACACGTTATACACATTATACACATTATACACATTACACACATTATACACATTATACACATTATACACACATTATACACACATTATACACATTATACACACATTATACACATTATACACACATTACACACATTATACACATTATACACATTATACACATTACACACATTATACACATTATACACATTATACACATTATACACATTATACACATTACACACATTATACACATTATACACATTATACACACATTATACACACATTATACTCATTATACACAATATACTCATTATACACATTATACTCATTATACACATTATACACACATTATAAACACATTATACACATTATACACATTATACACATTATACACACATTACACACATTATACTCATTATACACATTATACACATTATACACACATTACACACATTATACTCATTATACACATTATACACACATTACGCACATTATGCACATTATACACATTATATACATTATACTCATTATACACATTATACACACATTATACACATTATACTCATTATACACATTATACACATTGTACACATTACAGACATTATACACATTATACACATTATACACATTATACACATTATACACATTATACACATTACACACATTATACACATTATACTCATTATACACATTATACACATTATACACACATTACACACATTATACTCATTATACACATTATACACATTATACACACATTAAACACATTATACACATTATACACATTATACTCATTATACACATTATACACATTATACACACATTACACACATTATACTCATTATACACATTATACACATTATACACACATTACACACATTATACTCATTATACACATTATACACATTATACACACATTACACACATTATACTCATTATACACATTATACACATTATACACACATTACACACATTATACACATTACACACATTATACACATTATACACATTACACACATTACACACATTATACACGTTATACACATTATACACATTATACACATTACACACATTATACACATTATACACATTATACACACATTACACATTACACACATTATACACATTATACACATTATACACACATTATACACACATTACACATTACACACATTATACACATTATACACATTATACACACATTATACACACATTACACACATTATACACATTATACACACATTATACACATTATACACACATTACACACATTATACACATTATACACATTATACACATTACACACATTATACACATTATACACATTATACACATTATACACATTATACACATTATACACATTATACACACATTATACACACATTATACTCATTATACACATTACACACATTATACACATTATACACATTATACACATTACTCACATTACACACATTATACATGTACACATATACACATTATACACATTGTACACATATACACATTGTACACATTACACACATTGTACACATTATACACATTATACACATTATACACATTATACACATTATACACATTGTACTCATTATACACATTATACACATTGTACTCATTATACACATTATACACATTGTACACATATACACATTATACACATTGTACACATATACAAATTGTACACATTACACACATTGTACACATATACACATTGTACACATTACACACATTGTACACATTATACACATTATACACATTATACACATTATACACATTACACACATTATACACATTATACACATTATACACATTATACACACATTACACACATTATACACATTACACACATTATACACATTATACACATTATACACACATTACACACATTATACACATTATACACATTATACACATTATACACACATTACACACATTATACTCATTATACACATTATACACATTATACACACATTACACACATTATACACATTATACACATTATACACATTACACACATTACACACATTATACACGTTATACACATTATACACATTATACACATTACACACATTATACACATTATACACATTATACACACATTACACATTACACACATTATACACATTATACACATTATACACACATTATACACACATTACACACATTATACACATTATACACACATTATACACATTATACACACATTACACACATTATACACATTATACACATTATACACATTACACACATTATACACATTATACACATTATACACATTATACACATTGTACTCATTATACACATTATACACATTGTACTCATTATACACATTATACACATTGTACACATATACACATTATACACATTGTACACATATACACATTGTACACATTACACACATTGTACACATATACACATTGTACACATTACACACATTGTACACATTATACACATTATACACATTATACACATTATACACATTACACACATTATACACATTATACACATTATACACATTATACACACATTACACACATTATACACATTACACACATTATACACATTATACACATTATACACACATTACACACATTATACACATTATACACATTATACACATTATACACACATTACACACATTATACTCATTATACACATTATACACATTATACACACATTACACACATTATACACATTATACACATTATACACATTACACACATTACACACATTATACACGTTATACACATTATACACATTATACACATTACACACATTATACACATTATACACATTATACACACATTACACATTACACACATTATACACATTATACACATTATACACACATTATACACACATTACACACATTATACACATTATACACACATTATACACATTATACACACATTACACACATTATACACATTATACACATTATACACATTATACACATTATACACATTATACACATTATACACACATTATACACACATTATACTCATTATACACATTACACACATTATACACATTATACACATTATACACATTACTCACATTACACACATTACACACATTATACACATTATACACATTATACACACATTATACACACATTATACACATTACACACATTATACACATTACACACATTATACACATTATACACATTATACACATTATACACATTATACACATTATACACATTATACACATTATACACATTATACACATTATACACATTGTACTCATTATACAC
The DNA here is from genome assembly GCF_026437365.1 of Eucyclogobius newberryi. NCBI lineage: Eukaryota > Metazoa > Chordata > Actinopteri > Gobiiformes > Gobiidae > Eucyclogobius > Eucyclogobius newberryi. The sequence goes on from NW_027315724.1 coordinate 395,593, forward strand.
ATTATACACATTGTACACATATACACATTGTACACATTACACACATTGTACACATTATACACATTATACACATTATACACATTATACACATTACACACATTATACACATTATACACATTATACACATTATACACACATTACACACATTATACACATTACACACATTATACACATTATACACATTATACACATTACACACATTATACACATTATACACATTATACACACATTATACACACATTATACACATTATACACACATTACACACATTATACACATTACACACATTATACACATTATACACATTATACACGTTATACACATTATACACATTATACACATTACACACATTATACACATTATACACATTATACACACATTATACACACATTATACACATTATACACACATTATACACATTATACACACATTACACACATTATACACATTATACACATTATACACATTACACACATTATACACATTATACACATTATACACATTATACACATTATACACATTACACACATTATACACATTATACACATTATACACACATTATACACACATTATACTCATTATACACAATATACTCATTATACACATTATACTCATTATACACATTATACACAATATACTCATTATACACATTATACTCATTATACACATTATACACACATTATAAACACATTATACACATTATACACATTATACACATTATACACACATTACACACATTATACTCATTATACACATTATACACATTATACACACATTACACACATTATACTCATTATACACATTATACACACATTACGCACATTATGCACATTATACACATTATATACATTATACTCATTATACACATTATACACACATTATACACATTATACTCATTATACACATTATACACATTGTACACATTACACACATTATACACATTATACACATTATACACATTATACACATTATACACATTATACACATTACACACATTATACACATTATACTCATTATACACATTATACACATTATACACACATTACACACATTATACTCATTATACACATTATACACATTATACACACATTACACACATTATACACATTATACACATTATACTCATTATACACATTATACACATTATACACACATTACACACATTATACTCATTATACACATTATACACATTATACACACATTACACACATTATACTCATTATACACATTATACACATTATACACACATTACACACATTATACTCATTATACACATTATACACATTATACACACATTACACACATTATACACATTACACACATTATACACATTATACACATTACACACATTACACACATTATACACGTTATACACATTATACACATTATACACATTACACACATTATACACATTATACACATTATACACACATTACACATTACACACATTATACACATTATACACATTATACACACATTATACACACATTACACATTACACACATTATACACATTATACACATTATACACACATTATACACACATTACACACATTATACACATTATACACACATTATACACATTATACACACATTACACACATTATACACATTATACACATTATACACATTACACACATTATACACATTATACACATTATACACATTATACACATTATACACATTATACACATTATACACACATTATACACACATTATACTCATTATACACATTACACACATTATACACATTATACACATTATACACATTACTCACATTACACACATTATACACATTACACACATTATACACATTATACACATTATACACATTATACACATTATACACATTATACACATTATACACATTGTACTCATTATACACATTATACACATTGTACACATATACACATTATACACATTGTACACATATACACATTGTACACATTACACACATTGTACACATTATACACATTATACACATTATACACATTATACACATTATACACATTGTACTCATTATACACATTATACACATTGTACACATATACACATTGTACACATTACACACATTGTACACATTATACACATTATACACATTATACACATTATACACATTACACACATTATACACATTATACACATTATACACATTATACACACATTACACACATTATACACATTACACACATTATACACATTATACACATTATACACATTGTACTCATTATACACATTATACACATTGTACACATATACACATTGTACACATTACACACATTGTACACATTATACACATTATACACATTATACACGTTATACACATTATACACATTATACACATTACACACATTATACACATTATACACATTATACACACATTATACACACATTATACACATTATACACACATTATACACATTATACACACATTACACACATTATACACATTATACACATTATACACATTACACACATTATACACATTATACACATTATACACATTATACACATTATACACATTACACACATTATACACATTATACACATTATACACACATTATACACACATTATACTCATTATACACAATATACTCATTATACACATTATACTCATTATACACATTATACACAATATACTCATTATACACATTATACTCATTATACACATTATACACACATTATAAACACATTATACACATTATACACATTATACACATTATACACACATTACACACATTATACTCATTATACACATTATACACATTATACACACATTACACACATTATACTCATTATACACATTATACACACATTACGCACATTATGCACATTATACACATTATATACATTATACTCATTATACACATTATACACATATTATACACATTATACACATTGTACACATTACACACATTATACACATTATACACATTATACACATTATACACATTATACACATTATACACATTATACACATTACACACATTATACACATTATACACATTATACACACATTATACACACATTATACTCATTATACACAATATACTCATTATACACATTATACTCATTATACACATTATAAACACATTATACACACATTATACACATTATACACATTATACACATTATACACACATTATACACACATTACACACATTATACTCATTATACACATTATACACATTATACACACATTATACACATTATACACATTATACACATTATACACACATTACACACATTATACACATTATACACATTATACACACATTACACACATTATACACATTGCACACATTATACACATTATACACATTATACACACATTACACACATTATACACGTTATACACATTATACACATTATACACATTACACACATTATACACATTATACACATTATACACATTATACACATTACACACATTATACACATTATACACATTATACACATTATACACATTACACACATTATACACATTATACACATTATACACACATTATACACATTATACACATTATACACATTATACACATTATACACATTATACACATTATACACACATTACACACATTATACACATTATACACATTACACACATTATACACATTATACACATTATACACATTATACACATTATACACACATTATACACATTACATACATTATACACATTATACACATTATACACATTATACACATTATACACATTACACACATTATACACATTACACACATTATACACATTATACACATTATACACATTATACACATTATACACATTATACACACATTATACACACATTATACTCATTATACACATTATACTCATTATACACATTATACACACATTATACACATTATACACACATTATACACATTATACACATTATACACATTATACACATTATACACATTATACACACATTATACACACATTATACTCATTATACACATTATACACATTATACACACATTATACACACATTATACTCATTATACACATTATACACATTACACACATTATACACATTATACACATTATACACACATTATACACACATTATACTCATTATACACAATATACTCATTATACACATTATACTCATTATACACATTATACACAATATACTCATTATACACATTATACTCATTATACACATTATACACACATTATAAACACATTATACACATTATACACACATTACACACATTATACTCATTATACACATTATACACATTATACACACATTACACACATTATACTCATTATACACATTATACACACATTACGCACATTATGCACATTATACACATTATATACATTATACTCATTATACACATTATACACACATTATACACATTATACTCATTATACACATTATACACATTGTACACATTACACACATTATACACATTATACACATTATACACATTATACACATTATACACATTATACACACATTATACACACATTATACTCATTATACACAATATACTCATTATACACATTATACTCATTATACACATTATAAACACATTATACACATTATACACACATTATACACATTATACACATTATACACATTATACACACATTATACACACATTACACACATTATACTCATTATACACATTATACACATTATACACACATTATACACATTATACACATTATACACATTATACACACATTACACACATTATACACATTATACACATTATACACACATTACACACATTATACACATTGCACACATTATACACATTATACACATTATACACACATTACACACATTATACACGTTATACACATTATACACATTATACACATTACACACATTATACACATTATACACATTATACACATTATACACATTACACACATTATACACATTATACACATTATACACATTATACACATTACACACATTATACACATTATACACATTATACACACATTATACACATTATACACATTATACACATTATACACATTATACACATTATACACACATTACACACATTATACACATTATACACATTACACACATTATACACATTATACACATTATACACATTATACACATTATACACACATTATACACATTACATACATTATACACATTATACACATTATACACATTATACACATTATACACATTACACACATTATACACATTACACACATTATACACATTATACACATTATACACATTATACACATTATACACATTATACACACATTATACACACATTATACTCATTATACACATTATACTCATTATACACATTATACACACATTATACACATTATACACACATTATACACATTATACACATTATACACATTATACACATTATACACATTATACACACATTATACACACATTATACTCATTATACACATTATACACATTATACACACATTATACACACATTATACTCATTATACACATTATACACATTATACACACATTATACACACATTATACTCATTATACACATTATACACATTATACACACATTATACTCATTATACACATTATACACACATTACGCACATTATGCACATTATACACATTATACACATTATACTCATTATACACATTATACACACATTATACACATTATACTCATTATACACATTATACACACATTATACACATTATACACATTATACACATTATACACACATTACACACATTACACACATTATACACATTACACACATTATACACATTACACACATTACACACATTATACACATTACACACATTATACACATTATACACATTATACACATTATACACACATTATACACATTATACACATTATACACATTATACACATTACACACATTATACACATTATACTCATTATACACACATTATACACATTATACACATTACACACATTATACACATTATACACATTATACTCATTATACACATTATACACATTATACTCATTATACACATTATACACACATTATACACATTATACACACATTATACACATTATACACATTATACACATTATACTCATTATACACATTATACACATTATACACACATTATACACACATTATACACATTATACACATTATACACATTATACACACATTACACACATTATACTCATTATACACATTATACACACATTACGCACATTATGCACATTATACACATTATACACATTATACTCATTATACACATTATACACACATTATACACATTATACTCATTATACACATTATACACACATTATACACATTATACTCATTATACACACATTATACACATTATACACATTACACACATTATACACATTATACACATTATACTCATTATACACATTATACACATTATACTCATTATACACATTATACACACATTACGCACATTATGCACATTATACACATTATACACACATTATACTCATTATACACATTATACACACATTATACACATTATACACATTATACACATTATACACACATTACACACATTATACTCATTATACACATTATACACACATTACGCACATTATGCACATTATACACATTATACACATTATACTCATTATACACATTATACACACATTATACACATTATACTCATTATACACATTATACACACATTATACACATTATACACATTATACACATTACACACATTATACACATTACACACATTACACACATTATACACATTATACACATTATACACATTATACACACATTATACACATTATACACATTATACACATTATACTCATTATACACATTATACACATTATACTCATTATACACATTATACACATTATACACATTACACACATTATACACATTATACACATTATACACATTATACACACATTATACACATTATACTCATTATACACATTACACACATTATACACATTATACTCATTACACACATTATACACATTATACACATTATACTCATTATACACATTACACACATTATACACATTATACTCATTATACACATTATCCACATTATACACATTACACACATTATACACATTATACACATTATACACATTATACACACATTATACACATTATACACATTATACACATTATACTCATTATACACACATTACACACATTATACACATTATACACATTATACTCATTATACACATTACACACATTATACACATTACACACATTATACACATTATACTCATTATACACACATTACACACATTATACACATTATACACATTATACTCATTATACACATTACACACATTATACACATTATACTCATTATACACATTATACACATTACACACATTATACACATTGTAAACATATACACATTATACACACATTATACACATTATACACATTATACACATTATACACACATTATACACATTATACACATTATACACATTATACACATTATACACATTACACACATTATACACATTGTACACACATTATACACATTATACACATTATACACATTGTAAACATATACACATTATACACACATTATACACATTATACACATTATACACATTATACACACATTATACACATTATACACATTATACACATTACACACATTATACACATTATACACATTATACACATTATACACATTATACACATTATACTCATTATACACATTGTAAACATATACACATTGTACACATTAAGAGAAGTGATTTTATCTCTTGATGTTGGAGTTATGTTTGGTTGGTGTTCAGACTGTGATCCAGGCCCGAGCGTGGGCCATGAACAGACCCAAAGTGCTCTAAAGCGGGCGGCCAGGGCCACTTGATTCTGATTCAGTTTCACCGACAAAACATCAAACAATTCACAAGGAGCGGCATTTCCAAAGATTAAACAAAAATCCCACGTCAACATAAGGCGATGAGATGTCATCTTTTTCTTTGCTGTAGAACATTGCTCTTTCCTTGACTGAGAAGGTCTGGTGTCAATCAAACTCACTCACTTCTTGACCTCAATGTTTGCCTCCTTCAGGTTACCAGCCCTGTGACCCTCAGGTCATCTGTAACCGCGTCAGCCATGTTTCCTCGTGCGTGGAAGAGCTCAAACTGCTGGCCTCCAGAAAGCGTGATGATCTGGAGGAGTCTCGGATGCTCTGGGCCTTCTTCCAGGTGATGCACATGTCCTCTGAATGTTTGTCCTCACGTCCAGCGGAGGCAGTGGTTGATCTGAGGTTGTGGGTGTCGTAGGAGTTGGAGGAATCAGAAGTTTGGATCAAGGAGAAGACTTCCATTCTGACCACGCAGGGCTTGGGCAAAGACCTGAGCAGTGTGTTGCGGTTACTACAAAAGCACAAGGGTTTGGCTGGAGAGCTGCTGGCCCACCGCTCACTGCTGCAGGTGACCGCGCTCACACTCACGTCTCAGCTGTTTCTTCTGAACATTGCACCACTTTTTTCCAACATACACACTTTTAAGAATATCCTTGGTGTTAGTACATTAAGGTTACAATTCCCCTGCAGATCTTTTCTTACATCTTCAGACTTCAACTTATACAGATTTGTGTGTTTTTTTTAAAGATGACTCTTCTTCTGTGTCACAGAGCACGATGAAGCAGGGCAAGCAGCTGCTCAGTGAGAAAAGCCTGCTCGCTGTGGGAATCCAGGAGCGTATCCTGGAGGTGAAGGAGGATTGGAAACACCTGGAAGAGCAGGCTGCACAGCGTCTGGAAAACCTGCAGGAGGCGCTTAACTTCTTCCAGTTCTCCACCGAGTTGGACGACCAGGTGGTGTGGCTGCAGGACGCCTACCGCCTCGTCTCCAGCGAGGACTTCGGACACGACGAGTACTCCACCCAGTCTCTGCTGAAGAAGCACAAAGGAGTGTCTGAAGCTGTGGAGAAACACTGCATGCATGTAGTGGCCCTTCGCAAGCACATGGTGGCGCTGCCCCTGCAGTACCGTGAACAGGAGGTGACTCATTATACTGTCTCTTTTTCTATTCTCAAAACAAATGTAAAGTACATACACAAGAACAGAAGAACACAAAAAGACCAAAGAGAACAGGAAATACAAAACATAAAAGGCATTAAAAGAAAAGGAAGGCACAAATGTGACCCATTTGGTCCAGAGTTTAACAAATGTATCCAATTACAAATAAAGTCCAAATACATAATCCTGAAATCAAATGGGAGGCAATGTCAAAACACAGGACATTCTTCCAACAGAACTCCCTCCATATATATATATATATATATATATATATTGGGCTGGGCAACAATTAAAATTTTTAATCGCAAAAAATTCAAAATTAATTCAAAAGAAGTGTAAAGTGCATCAGCATTTTTATTCAGTAGCAGTTAAATAAAATATTAAGTATTCACAAAATCCTGAGCCACAATCATTAAAGATGAACAGACTTCAGAGGAAACGTCAGAAACATTATAATCTCATGAAACATTAGACACAAAACACATTTTAGGAGCAGCAGAACCAGAAAACACTTCAGTACAGTTTGTATATTCTTAGAACTTGACACTAAAGCGCCATAACATTAGTTGTGCAAACAAACACTTAACCCGTTAAGTACAAATAAATACATTGTACATTTTAACCTAAACAATGTTAAAAACACAAGACTAAAGCGTATTGCCACTGCCAGGGCAACAAAAAGAACCAGAAAAGTTTGTAGATTCTTAAAACTGGGTGTTTTTTTACTCCTCTGCACTGAGCCAGTTGCTAAGGCACCAGATTATTCATGTGTGATTATCTGGTGCGGACCATGGGAATCCCACCTGCGTTAACGCGCGTTAAAATAATTGATTGCGTTAAATAAGTGATGAGTTAACGCGATAATAACGCGTTAACTTGCCCAGACCTAATATATATATATATATATATATATACATATATATATATATATACATATATATATATATATATATATATATATATATATATATACATATATATATATATACATATATATATATATATATATATATATATATATAAATATATATATAAACCTGCCTCTCAATATTGACGAGCCAATCAAAAGACGTGCACCTGCTGCACCTGCTGCACCTGATGCACCTGCTGCACCTGCTGCACCTGCTGCACCTGATGCACCTGCTGCACCTGATGCACCTGCTGTACCTGCTGCACCTGCTGTACCTGCTGCACCTGCTGCACCTGCTGCACCTGCTGCACCTGCTGCACCTGCTGCTGGCTCCTGTGTAACAGCTGCAGACGTACAAGAGCCAACTCTGAAGCTGATTGGTTGACACATCATTTTCATTTCCATTCACTTTAAGCTACAAACACCAGCTCTGTTGAGTCTGAAGGTCAGAGGGCAGATGAAGGTCAGATGAAGGTCAGAGGGCAGATGAAGGTCAGATGAAGGTCAGAGGGCAGATGAAGGTCAGATGAAGGTCAGAGGGCAGATGAAGGTCAGATGAAGGTCAGAGGGCAGATGAAGGTCAGAGGGCAGATGAAGGTCAGATGAAGGTCAGAGGGCAGATGAAGGTCAGAGGGCAGATGAAGGTCAGATGAAGGTCAGAGGGCAGATGAAGGTCAGAGGGCAGATGAAGGTCAGATGAAGGTCAGAGGCAGATGAAGGTCAGAGGGCCCCTGGCAACACATGATGGCTGAATATGATTGGATCAAAGATCTAACATAAAGACCAGCCTCCAAATCTGAACCTGGGGCAGAAGCAACAAGAGGAAAACCATGAAATGAAGAGTAAAACTCTTACTCTGGAGAATAATGTAATAAATATTTGTGGAAAAATACACATATTTTTAAATTATATTCTTATATACACATACACATACACATCACATCAAATCAAATCAATTTATTTTTGTAAGGCCCAAAATCACAACAACAGTTGCCTCTGAGGGCCACAGGGAGAAATGAATCAACAATGTCTGTGGTGGCGAGGGACGATGTCCCAGGGTCCTCTGTCCTTAGACTCTCCTTAGACTCTTCCACATCCACATCCACATCCACACACACACACACACACACACACACACACACACACACACACACATACAGCGTGTCAAACGTTTGAGCTTCCTGCTGGATTGGCCCCTGGTGCGTCCGTGTGTGCAGGAGGTGCAGGTGCGGGTCAGTGACTTGGAGCAGCTCTACACTGAGGTGGTGGAGGTGGCTGTGCTGAGGCAGCAGTGGCTCCTGGACGCTCTGGCCGTTTACCGCATGTTCAGCGAGGTCAACGCCTGTGAGCTGTGGGTCGACGAGAAGGAGCAGTGGTTGGACAAGATGGAGATCCCCGAGAGGCTGGAGGACGTGGAGGTCGTGGCTCACAGGTATCCAACATGTGCCAGCAGGACTCAGATGAAAGTTTTTGCTCTAAATGAGTCGAAAGAAATCCAAATTTGAGGTTCCTATGCATTTGTGATGTATTTTCATTTTTTGTGCATTGAATATGAATGAAGAAAGTCTTTTGAAAACCTTAGATGTATACAATATTTGTCCGATGAATAGAAATGAAGCTATCATCTGCATCTTATCCTCCTGTGTTGGTCCTCTCTCCTTCTTCACGTCTTCACTTCATCACTCTTCACCTCCTCTTCCCCTCCTCTTCACCTCCTCTTCACCTCCTCTTCACCTCCTCTTCACCTCCTCTTCACCTCCTCTTCACCTCCTCTCTGTGGGAGAAGGTTTGAGAGCCTGGACCAGGAGATGAACAGTCTGATGGGGCGGATCCTGGACGTCAACCAGATGGTTCAGCAGCTCCTGGACGGGGGCCACCCCTCATCTGCAGAGGTCAGGGGCTGCCAGGACCACCTCACCTCCAGGTACTACTGTGTGTGTGTGTGTGTGTGAGTGTGTGTGTGCGTGCGTGCGTGTGTGTGTGTGTGTGTGAGTGTGTGTGTGCGTGCGTGCGTGTGTGTGTGTGTGTGTGTGTGTGTGTGTGCGTGTGTGTGTGTGTGTTGTTTTAAGAATCCCTGGCCAGTGCTTGGTAGAATACTAGCCTGGGACATGGGGGCCCCTCCCATGTCCCATGTGTGTCTTGGCTTGGGGGCCGCTCTCAGTGGGACCAGATGCTGGAGCAGATTCATCATGGTGATCATGATTTAAATCAGCAGAAGACATTCAGACACATTCTTCATCCTCGACTGTGGCTCTGGATGTTTTGTATTGGTTTCCACTGTCGTGCGGAGCACAGATGCTGGTGTATGAACGTTACTGTTGATCACAGTAAATGTGGAGTCCTAAATGGAAAACGGTCATGGAGGCTCTGAAACCTTCTTTGACCCTCTGCTGTGGATCGTGTCTGGTCCTGATGTTGCACTTCCAGGAGAAGCAGACGGTGTGGGAGGCGCAGTGGTCGCTTAGTGAAGCTAAAAGCTTTGCTAACCAAGGACCAATGAAGAAGAAGGAGCGACACGTGTCACAAACGAACATCTGTGCGAGTCTTGAACTGTAGAGCCAGTTCTGTTCGAGTCGGTCTCAGCTCAGAGCAGAACCTCCAGAGAAGATCAGCTCTTCAGCTCTAGACCGGACCTTCCTCTGGAGTCATGTCTGATGTCATGTCTTAATGACCATTCTATTGTGTTTTGTGTTTGGAAAATTAAACTAAATCTCACAAATACATGAATGCAAGAAAATGAACATGGAATTAATTATAAATGATTTCGTAAATATCGACTGGAACAGATTTGACCTTATGCAGAAGCTGCATGGAATGACTTTGACTCTGAAGTTTCCAATAGTGCTGCTCCTGAGAAGGAGGCATCGGCCCTGGGGCCACTCTGCTCTGAGAGGGCCCAGGGCCGGGATGAATCTGGCCCTTCAAAAGATTCTGACTGAGAAACGTGTAAATCTCTTCAAAACTATTGCAAGACACAAACAATGAATGTCAAATGTCACTCTTACAAAGAGACTTTGCTCCAGATTTGAACCCAAAAAGATTCTGGGGTCGATCATGATCAAGTCTGTGGATGTGTCTGACCACACGCTGGACCCTCTTTCTTCTTTTCAAAAGTTGTACCTATGGATGTCTGTGTTTTACCTGATTTAAAAACTAACTGCAGAGCAGGTCCAGATGCAGGTCCAGATGCAGGTCCAGATGCATGTCCAGATGCAGGTCCAGATGCAGGTCCAGATGCAGGTCCAGGTGCAGAGCAGGTCCAGATGCAGGTCCAGATGCATGTCCAGATGCAGGTCCAGATGCAGGTCCAGATGCAGGTCCAGGTGTAGGTCCAGATGCAGGTCCAGATGCAGGTCCAGATGCAGGTCCAGGTGCAGGTCCAGATGCAGGTCCAGGTGCAGAGCAGGTCCAGATGCAGGTCCAGATGCAGGTCCAGATGCAGGTCCAGGTGTAGGTCCAGATGCAGGTCCAGATGCAGGTCCAGATGCAGGTCCAGGTGCAGGTCCAGATGCAGGTCCAGGTGCAGAGCAGGTCCAGATGCAGGTCCAGATGCAGGTCCAGATGCAGGTCCAGGTGCAGGTCCAGATGCAGAGCAGGTCCAGGTGTAGGTCCAGATGCAGGTCCAGGTGCAGAGCAGGTCCAGATGCAGGTCCAGATGCAGGTCCAGATGCAGGTCCAGGTGCAGGTCCAGATGCAGAGCAGGTCCAGGTGTAGGTCCAGATGCAGGTCCAGGTGCAGAGCAGGTCCAGGTGTAGGTCCAGATGCAGGTCCAGGTGCAGAGCAGGTCCAGATGCAGGTCCAGATGGAGGTCCAGATGCAGGTCCAGGTGCAGGTCCAGGTGCAGGTCCAGATGCAGGTCCAGGTGCAGGTCCAGGTGCAGGTCCCGGTGCAGGTCCAGATGCAGGTCCAGGTGCAGGTCCAGGTGCAGGTCCAGGTGCAGGTCCCGGTGCAGGTCCAGATGCAGGTCCAGGTGTAGGTCCAGATGCAGGTCCAGATGCAGGTCCAGGTGCAGAGCAGGTCCAGATGCAGGTCCAGATGCAGGTCCAGATGCAGGTCCAGGTGCAGGTCCAGATGCAGGTCCAGGTGCAGAGCAGGTCCAGATGCAGGTCCAGATGCAGGTCCAGATGCAGGTCCAGGTGCAGGTCCAGATGCAGAGCAGGTCCAGGTGTAGGTCCAGATGCAGGTCCAGGTGCAGAGCAGGTCCAGATGCAGGTCCAGATGCAGGTCCAGATGCAGGTCCAGGTGCAGAGCAGGTCCAGATGCAGGTCCAGATGGAGGTCCAGGTGCAGGTCCAGGTGCAGAGCAGGTCCAGATGCAGGTCCAGATGGAGGTCCAGGTGCAGGTCCAGGTGCAGGTCCAGATGCAGAGCAGGTCCAGGTGCAGGTCCCGGTGCAGGTCCAGATGCAGGTCCAGGTGCAGGTCCAGGTGCAGGTCCAGGTGCAGGTCCAGATGCAGAGCAGGTCCAGGTGCAGGTCCCGGTGCAGGTCCAGATGCAGGTCCAGGTGCAGAGCAGGTCCAGATGCAGGTCCAGATGGAGGTCCAGGTGCAGGTCCAGGTGCAGGTCCAGATGCAGAGCAGGTCCAGGTGCAGGTCCCGGTGCAGGTCCAGATGCAGGTCCAGGTCCAGATGCAGAGCAGGTCCAGGTGCAGGTCCCGGTGCAGGTCCAGATGCAGGTCCAGATGCAGGTCCAGGTGCAGGTCCAGATGCAGGTCCAGGTGCAGGTCCAGGTGCAGGTCCAGGTGCAGGTCCAGATGCAGGTCCAGGTGCAGGTCCAGGTGCAGGTCCCGGTGCAGGTCCAGATGCAGGTCCAGATGCAGGTCCAGGTGCAGGTCCAGGTGCAGGTCCCGGTGCAGGTCCAGATGTTTCCACCAGCTGATCTCTTTCATTTGTTTCTCAAATATTAATTTGTTCCTTCCAATTATTGGCCGATCTTTGTTATTTGCACTGCAGCTAAAATATTAGAAAATCAGTTAAATGTTTGTATCAAACTCTTTTTTAATGAATTGGTTACAACCAGCAGACAGTTAAATGCATCTGTTTCTTTCATCTTCTAACTGACTCTAGCACTGCTCTTCATGTGGGCGTGTCCCAGTCGGCCCTCGTACAGGACATGTAACATGCACCGTCCCATCTGAACGCTGCCTCTGTTGGTCACAGGTGGAACTGCATTGTGGAGCTGGTGGAGCAGAAGAAGCACCAGCTGGACTCCATGATGCGGCTGCAGAACTACCTCCTGGAGTGTGCGGAGATCAAGTCCCACATCCAGGAGAAGAGGAAGGCCATCGACGCCACGCAGTACGTGAGCAGTGACCTGGGCGGAGTGCTGACCCTGCAGCGCCGCCTGTCCACCATGGAGGGCGCTCTCGCTGTGCTGGAGCCCAAACTGCTGCATCTGCAGGTCAGAACCCGACCACACCCTTTTTCAAACCAGCTCCTCCTCCTTTTGCCGCTCCACCTCCTCTAAACTCTGGGTGGAGTCTGGCCCTGGGGGCACATTCTCACTCGGCCTTTACCTCACACTTATGTTGCCAATATCAAAGTTTTATATTAAATATATTAATATTATATGATATAATTATATTATATAATATTTAATCAAATCATTGTAATACTTGTTTATTTGTGCCACACACACAAACACACAGCTATGCTAACGCTAACACCTTCAGCTACATGACGCGGTGTACGTATGCTAACGCTAACACCTTCAGCTGCATGACGCGGTGTACGTATGCTAACGCTAACACCTTCAGCTACATGACGCGGTGTACGTATGCTAACGCTAACTCCTTCAGCTACATGACGCGTGTACGTATACTAACGCTAACACCTTCAGCTACATGATGCGTGTACGTATGCTAACGCTAACACCTTCAGCTACATGACGCGTGTACGTATACTAACGCTAACACCTTCAGCTACATGATGCGTGTACGTATGCTAACGCTAACACCTTCAGCTACATGACGCGTGTACGTATGCTAACGCTAACACCTTCAGCTACATGATGCGTGTACGTATGCTAACACTAACACCTTCAGCTACATGACGCGTGTACGTATGCTAACGCTAACACCTTCAGCTACATGACGCGTGTACGTATGCTAACGCTAACACCTTCAGCTACATGACGCGTGTACGTATGCTAACGCTAACACCTTCAGCTACATGACGCGTGTACGTATGCTAACGCTAACACCTTCAGCTACATGACGCGTGTACGTATGCTAACGCTAACACCTTCAGCTACATGATGCGTGTACGTATGCTAACGCTAACACCTTCAGTTACATGACGCGTGTACGTATGCTAACGCTAACACCTTTTCGGCGATTTGAGAACGCAGGCGGAAGTGCTCATGCCACTCCCCCATGCACATGCCACTCCCCCGTGCACACGCGGAATGAGCCGCACGGTTCCGAGGCTGCAGGTGAGCAGTAGGTGCATTTTGTGATTGATACGTGGCAGGACTAATCGGCAGTCCACGCCACGAGGAAATAAGACTCAATATTGGTCCAAAAAATCGTCCATTCAACCTTTAACGTAACATATGAACAGTTATTCAGATAACTATAGCATAAAGAACATGCTAACAAGTTTAGCAAAGCATCAGTTTTATCCCGTCTTATCCTCCTGTGTTGGTCCTCATCCTTCTTCACGTCTAAAACCATCTCCATCACCCATAACCTGATCTACTCTAAGGATATTCTGAACCAGCCGCTTGAAGTACTAAAGTGTTTCATTCAGCTATATATTTGTTGTATATTGTACATTATTATTATTAGGTTTTCAGGTTATGACGTTATTGTAGCATAAAGTCGTTTCAATATTAGCGTTTATATGTCACAGCTGTTATTATGACAGTGTGTGGTTTATGTCTGTCTGTCCAGGAGGAGGCGGAGCACCTGGCCACAGACCACCCAGCGCGGGCCATGGAGGTCCTGGTGGCCTTTGATGGCCTCAGTGTGGAGTGGGAGGAGCTGAAGAGGACGCTGCAGGGCTGTGAAGACTCTCTGATGGTGGCCAGCCGTCTGCAGAGCTTCATCCAGGTACTCACCTTGTGATCTGGGAGGAGCAGGTGGAGGATCAAGTGGAGGAACACATGGAGGAGCAGGTGGAGGAGCACATGGAGGAGCACGTGTAGGGGCAGGTGGAGGAGCAGGTGGAGGAGCACAATGAGGAGCAGGTGTAGGAGCAAGTGGAGGAGCACAAGGAGGAGCAGGTGGAGGAGCAAGTGGAGGAACACATGGAGGAGCAGGTGGAGGAGCAAGTGGAGGAACACATGGAGGAGCAGGTGGAGGAGCAAGTGGAGGAACACATGGAGGAGCAGGTGGAGGAGCAAGTGGAGGAACACATGGAGGAGCAGGTGGAGGAGCAAGTGGAGGAACACATAGAGGAGCAGGTGGAGGAACACATGGAGGGGCAGGTGGAGGAGCAGGTGGAGGAGCACAAGGAGGAGCAGGTGGAGGAACACATGGAGGGGCAGGTGGAGGAGCAGGTGGAGGAGCACAAGGAGGAGCAGGTGGAGGAGCTAGTGCTAGTCATTAGCTTGACTATATTTTCATTATTTCGATTACAAGAAACTATTAGAATGTTATGTCAGTTGTAGCTTTAGATTTCCAGTTTAAAACCCAGTTTGTAAAGAAAGTTTCATAACCTTTATTTGTAATAAAGACCCTAAAATACACTTCAGACCAAACAATTGTTGCCACCTGGATTTAACTAAGCAAACAGGTCCTCTCCTCCTACTGGAGACCTTCAAACCCGAGAGATGCAGTGAGAGATCTGTGATCTCACGCTCCACCTTCCCTCACTCGTGAACAAGACCCCGAGATACTTGAACTCCTCCACTTGGGTCAAGGACTCCCCACCCACCTGGAGAGGGCAAGACACCTTATTCCGGTCGAGAACCATGGCCTCGGATTTGGAGCTGATTCTCATCCCAGACGCTTCACACTCGGCTGCAAACCGTCCCAGTGCAGCTGCAGGTCCGGGTTTGATGGAGCCATCAGGACAACATTGTCTGCAAACAGCAGAGATGAGATCCTGTGGTCCCCAAACTGGACACCCTCCGACCCTTGACCACACCCTCCGACCCCTGACTGCACCTAGAAATTCTGTCCATAAAAATTATGAACAGAACCGTGACAAAGACCCTGGCAGAGTCCAACATGCACTGGGAACAGGTCTGACTTACTGCAGTGAACACAGCTTCTGCTCCGGTCATACAGGGACGGGACAGCCCTGAGCAAAGGGCCCCGGACCCCGTACTCCCGGAACACCCCCCAAAGGACACCCCGAGGGACACGGTCGAAAGCCTTCTCAAGATCCACAAAGCACATGTGGACTGGTTGGGCAAACTCCCATGAACCCTCGAGCACCTGATGGAGAGTCTAGAGCTGGTCCAGTGTTCCACCACCAGGACCTAAACCTGCTCCTCCTGAATCTGAGGTTCCACTATCGGTCAGATTCTCCTCTCCAGGACCTGGAATAGACCTTATGGGAGGGAGGCTGAGGAGTGTGATCCCTCTGTAGTTGGAACACACCCTCCGGTCAGAGGGACCACCACCCTGGTCTGCCAGTCCAGAGACACTGTCCCCGACCGCCACGTGATGTTGCAGGGACGTGTCAGCCAAGACAGTTCTACAACATCCAGAGACTTTAGGTCCTCAGGGTGGATCTCATCCACCCCCGGAGCCACTGAGGAGTTTGCCAACAACCTCAGTGACTCAAGCTTGGGTGATGGACGAGTCAGCCTCTGAGTCCTTGTGGGATTGGGAGACGTGAGAGTGGGATTAAGGAGGTCCTCAAAGTATTTCTTCCACCGTCCAACGACATCCTCAGTCGAGGTCAGCAGCTGCTTCCCCCTCCTGAGGCGCCAAAATTTCTTTGGGTCCTCCTCCATGGCCTCCCCAAACTCCTTCCAACCCCGGGTTTTTGACTCTGCGACGGCACAAACCCCGGCCCGCCTGCCCTGCCGATTCCTGTCAACGGCCTCAGGAGTCCTACAAGCCAGAGTGGCCTGATAGGCCTCCTTCTTCAGTCTGACGACATCCCTTACTTCCGGTGTCCACCGCCAGGTTCGGGGGTTGCCGCCGCGACAGGCACCGGAGACTTTGCGACCACAGCTCCGAGCGGCCGCATCAACAATGGAGGCGGAGAACATGGTCCACTCGGACTCAATGTCCCCAACCTCCCCCGGGACATGGGAGAAGCTCTCCCGGAGGTGCGAGTTGAATACCCTACTGACAGAGGGCTCCACTAGACGTTCCCAACAGACCCTCACAATGCGCTTGGGTCTGCCAAGTCTGTCCGGCTTCTTCCTCCGCCAGCGGATCCAACTCACCACCAGGTGGTCATCGGTTGACAACTCTGCCCCTCTTTTCACCCGAGTGTCCAAGACACTCGGAGGTCAGAGGTCAGATGACACGACCAACAAAGTCGATCATTGACCTCCGGCCTAGGGTGTCCTGGTGCCATGTGCACTGATGAACACCCTTGTGCTTGAACATGGTGTTCGTTATGGACAATCCGTGGCACAGAAGTCCAATAACTGAACACCGCTTGGGTTCAGATCGGGGAAGCCGTTCTTCCCGATCACCCCTCTCCAGGTGTCACTGTCATTGCCCACGTGGGCGTTGAAGTCCCCCAGTAGAGCAACGGAGTCCCCGGTCGGTGCACTGTCCAGTACCCCTCCCAAGGACTCCAAGAAGGCCGGGTACTCTGCACTGCTGTTCGGCCCGTAGGCCGCCACAACAGTGAGAGACCTGTCCCCCACCCGAAGGCGAAGGGACGCGACCCTCTCGTCCACCGGGGTAAACTCCAACATGTGGCGGCTGAGCTGAGGGGCTATAAGCCCACACCAGCCCGCCGCCTCTCCCCGCGGGCAACACCAGAGAAGTGGAGCGTCCAGCCCCTCTCGAGGAGATGGTTCCAGAGCCCAAACTGTGCTGGAGGTGAAGCCGACTATATCTAGTCGATATCGCTCAACCTCCTGCACGAGCTCAGGCTCCTCCCCCCAGCGAGGGGACATTCCATGTCCCCACAGTTAGTCTCTGTGTCTGGAGATTGTCGAGGTCTCCAGACAGAGAGGTTGTGGAGGCCCCTGCCGTGGACTGCCGCCCAGATCACTCTGCACCCGTGCAGTTCCTCATGTCGCAAAATCAAATGCTTGACGTAAATGAGATGCTGCTAATTTAAAGACCGCACTTATTTTTGTTCCACTTTCATGAGCTAAATTCAAAGATATAATACATTGTGCACAAAAGACTCATTTCTGGTTTTCTACCAACTGCCCCGATATTCATACTGTCTGACCAGCAGAACCTGGAGGGGCCCCTCCTTCGAGAGAGTCCCCTCCTGCTCACCAAGACATTCAGACAGATTTGAGAACAATATTTGACAGAAATAGGTTCAAGCAAAAAGCTCATGAAAAATTAGAGAAAAAAACTAAATTATTATGTTTATTTTTGTGTTCAGTGTTTGATGTTTGTAACATTGAGATTATATTTATCAGAATTCTAGTGCTGAACCAATATGTCCCTGAACGTCTTTTTACCTAAGTGTTTTTGGAGGTTTTTGAGCCGTGTTTGTTTAGCGCATGTGAGTGTCTCTGCTCACGTCTCTGTGTCTCTGCGTCTCTGCGTCTCTGTGTGTCTGTGTCTCTGTGTCTCTGTGTCTCTGTGTCTCTGTGTCTCTGTGTCTCTGTGTCTCTGCTCACGTCTCTGTGTCTCTGCGTCTCTGCGTCTCTGCGTCTCTGTGTCTCTGTGTCTCTGTGTCTCTGTGTCTCTGTGTCTCTGCTCACGTCTCTGTGTGTCTGTGTCTCTGTGTCTCTGTGTCTCTGCTCACGTCTCTGTGTCTCTGTGTCTCTGTGTCTCTGTGTCTCTGTGTCTCTGCTCACGTCTCTGTGTCTCTGCGTCTCTGCGTCTCTGTGTGTCTGTGTCTCTGTGTCTCTGCTCACGTCTCTGTGTGTCTGTGTCTCTGTGTCTCTGTCTCTGCTCACGTCTCTGTGTCTCTGCGTCTCTGCGTCTCTGTGTGTCTGTGTCTCTGTGTCTCTGTGTCTCTGTGTCTCTGTGTCTCTGCTCACGTCTCTGTGTCTCTGCGTCTCTGCGTCTCTGTGTCTCTGTGTCTCTGTGTCTCTGTGTCTCTGTGTCTCTGTGTCTCTGCTCACGTCTCTGTGTGTCTGTGTCTCTGTGTCTCTGTGTCTCTGCTCACGTCTCTGTGTCTCTGTGTCTCTGTGTCTCTGTGTCTCTGTGTCTCTGCTCACGTCTCTGTGTCTCTGCGTCTCTGCGTCTCTGTGTGTCTGTGTCTCTGTGTCTCTGCTCACGTCTCTGTGTGTCTGTGTCTCTGTGTCTCTGTCTCTGCTCACGTCTCTGTGTCTCTGCGTCTCTGCGTCTCTGTGTGTCTGTGTCTCTGTGTCTCTGTGTCTCTGTGTCTCTGTGTCTCTGTGTCTCTGCTCACGTCTCTGTGTCTCTGTGTCTCCGTCCCGGGGGACTAGGACCTGGACTCGTTCCTGAGCTGGCTGGTCCAGACCCAGACGGCAGCAGCCTCTGAGCAGCTGCCCAACGACCTGCAGGAGGCGGAGACGCTCATCAACAAGCACGCCACGCTCAAGGAGGAGATCGGACGGTAGGACTTTGTCACAGCTTCTGGAGTGACAGGTTAGAGCTCACGTTAGAGCTTTAAAGAGCGTTACACATGAGCAGCATCTGAGCATCTGAGCGCTTTGACTGAAGGTTACGTTTAGGGGCCGTGCATGTCATTAGAGCTACAGCGTTGGGAGAGCTGACACTCATGCTTAATTACTGATTTAACGTTAGCGAGCTAAAGTCAAAATGGTTGGATGTTTTCCAGAACCTTTAATGTAAGCTTTTTGGAAAGAACAGCAAAACTTACTGGTTAGCAATATATTACTGTTAAAGAGCAGGAGCCCATAGCAACCATATTGTAAACAAGCGCCAGCATCTGTATAAATCACACAGTAGATATGATCCGACAAATATTAAAACCTGAAATATGCGTGTAAATCACGTATTGACGACATCACAGTGCTACTTCCTGTCATTTCCATGTTTAAAAATGTTCTTGACAAACTGACGCTGGAACATTTACCACAGGTTCAATTCCACCTGTGATCGTGTCATATGCACTCGAAATATGACAATGAAACGCAGACTTCCTGTCAGCTCGTATCGCTGAGCGGACGACTCTTCTGTGCAGATACGAGGAGGATTATGAGCGGCTGCAGAGTATGAACGAGCTGCTGGAGTCTGAGGAGGCCCCGCTGCCCCAGGCCGCGCTGCAGCAGTGGCTCCACAAACTGGACGTGGGCTGGAACAAGCTGTTAGAGATGTGGGAGAGCCGGCGGGACGTCCTGGTGCAGGCTCACATCTTCCACCTGTTCCTGAGGGACGTCAAGCAGGCGGAGTCCTTCCTCAACAACCAGGTACTGGACAGAGAGGAGGGGACGAGGGACGAGGGACGAGGGACCCGAGCGCAGATCCTTCTGGGGTCTTTCTTAGTTGTCCCTCACATCTCTGGTTGTTGCTGGCCATTTCTAATTTTAAACATAAAACAATAAAAGCAACATGTTTTCCTGTGGACGGAGGGGGACACGCCTGGGGTCATCCAGAGGGTCATCCAGAGGGTCATCCAGAGGGTCATCCAGAGGGTCATCCAGAGGGTCATCCAGAGGGCTGAAAGGTCAGGACCTGATAGAAGAACCCTTTACATCATGCATCCTGTGGTAAAAGCAGCTAAATGAGAAGCTACTGACCAGGTCATCTCTGTCCAATCACACTGACCCTGTCATGTGGACACTGACCCTGTCATGTGGACACTGACCCTGTCATGTGGACTCTGACCCTGAACTCATGGTTCATCATCAAGAGTCAATGGGCAAACGTTTTATGGAAACAACTTTGTTACGTGGGGAAAGGCGTGGCCAGAACAGCAATTCAGTGAGCGATTGTGAGCTCTGCACATGTTTGTGGGTCAGTGTAGGTCAGTGGGGGTCAGTGTAGGTCAGTGTGGGTCAGTGTGGGTCAGTGTAGGTCAGTGGGGGTCAGTGTAGGTCAGTGTGGGTCAGTGTGGGTCAGTGTGGGTCAGTGTAGGTCAGTGGGGGTCAGTGTAGGTCAGTGTGGGTCAGTGTGGGTCAGTGGGGGTCAGTGTAGGTCAGTGTGGGTCAGTGTAGGTCAGTGGGGGTCAGTGTAGGTCAGTGTAGGTCAGTGGGGGTCAGTGTAGGTCAGTGTAGGTCAGTGTGGGTCAGTGTGGGTCAGTGTGGGTCAGTGTGGGTCAGTGTAGGTCAGTGGGGGTCAGTGTAGGTCAGTGTGGGTCAGTGTAGGTCAGTGGGGGTCAGTGGGGGTCAGTGTAGGTCAGTGTAGGTCAGTGGGGGTCAGTGTAGGTCAGTGTGGGTCAGTGTGGGTCAGTGTGGGTCAGTGTGGGTCAGTGTAGGTCAGTGTGGGTCAGTGTGGGTCAGTGTAGGTCAGTGTAGGTCAGTGGGGGTCAGTTTAGGTCAGTGTAGGTCAGTGTGGGTCAGTGTGGGTCAGTGTGGGTCAGTGTAGGTCAGTGGGGGTCAGTGTAGGTCAGTGGGGGTCAGTGTAGGTCAGTGTGGGTCAGTGTAGGTCAGTGGGGGTCAGTGGGGGTCAGTGTAGGTCAGTGTAGGTCAGTGTGGGTCAGTGTGGGTCAGTGTGGGTCAGTGTGGGTCAGTGTAGGTCAGTGTGGGTCAGTGTAGGTCAGTGTGGGTCAGTGTAGGTCAGTGGGGGTCAGTGTAGGTCAGTGGGGGTCAGTGTAGGTCAGTGTGGGTCAGTGTAGGTCAGTGTGGGTCAGTGTGGGTCAGTGTAGGTCAGTGTGGGTCAGTGTAGGTCAGTGTAGGTCAGTGTAGGTCAGTGGGGGTCAGTGTAGGTCAGTGTGGGTCAGTGTGGGTCAGTGTGGGTCAGTGTGGGTCAGTGTAGGTCAGTGTGGGTCAGTGTGGGTCAGTGTAGGTCAGTGTAGGTCAGTGGGGGTCAGTTTAGGTCAGTGTAGGTCAGTGTGGGTCAGTGTGGGTCAGTGTAGGTCAGTGTAGGTCAGTGGGGGTCAGTGTAGGTCAGTGGGGGTCAGTGTGGGTCAGTGTAGGTCAGTGTCGGTCAGTGTAGGTCAGTGGGGGTCAGTGTGGGTCAGTGTAGGTCAGTGTGGGTCAGTGTAGGTCAGTGTGGGTCAGTGTAGGTCAGTGTAGGTCAGTGGGGGTCAGTGTAGGTCAGTGTAGGTCAGTGTGGGTCAGTGTGGGTCAGTGTGGGTCAGTGTGGGTCAGTGTAGGTCAGTGGGGGTCAGTGTAGGTCAGTGTGGGTCAGTGTAGGTCAGTGGGGGTCAGTGGGGGTCAGTGTAGGTCAGTGTAGGTCAGTGGGGGTCAGTGTAGGTCAGTGTGGGTCAGTGTGGGTCAGTGTGGGTCAGTGTGGGTCAGTGTAGGTCAGTGTGGGTCAGTGTGGGTCAGTGTAGGTCAGTGTAGGTCAGTGGGGGTCAGTTTAGGTCAGTGTAGG
>NW_027315724.1:425000-427500 GCF_026437365.1 Eucyclogobius newberryi
TAGCCACTGCCAACATTCTAACTGGATTACTCTCATCTGCTGCTACGTTCCATCTCCTCCTCGGACTATCACTCCCGCGCCTCCAGGCCACCGCTCCACCAACTTCTCGCCTACTCACCTACACCGCTGCTGACCTTCACCTCCTCAACCATAACCACCGTCTCCCAGCTGCTGCTGCCTCTGCAGCTAGCTCAGCTGGGATCCTTCGCCGGCCCCGCTACATCCACAGGGGCTCTGGTCTCTCCCATAACCAACACTCCAACGACGGCTCACCTATCCCCTAACTCTGGACTAGTTTTCGCCCCCCCGTCACCCCCACCTGCCGCACTGCCAACCTCAGCAACCTCCGCCCCCCCACCCCTGCGCCCCCATCCATCTCCGCGCCCCCATCCATCTCCCTTGCACTGCTGAACTGCCGCTCCCTCTCCAACAAATCACCTGTTATATCTGAACTGCTACTGGACAATAACATTGATCTGCTTCTCCTCTGTGAAACATGGCAACAGCCCCTGGACTTCTATGCTCTCAACCAAGCCACTCCCTCCAACTACACTTACACTGCCAAACCCCGCCTCTCCGGGCGTGGGGGAGGTCTTGCTGTTATTCATAAAAAATCTACATCCATCACTGAACTGAACCTCAACCTTCCATCCATCTCATCATTTGAATACCTCGCCTTCTCCCTCCCCAACTCTATCACCGCTATCCTGATCTATCGTCCCCCAAAGCCCCACCCCTCTTTCCTCACTGAATTGTCTGAACTCCTCACCATCGCATCCTCTCTCTCTGCCCGCCTCCTACTCACTGGTGACTTCAACATCCACATTGACTGCCCCAACGCCCCACTGACATCCGACTTCCTCTCTCTCCTGGACTGCTTCCATCTCACCCAACACATTGACTTCCCCACCCATACCAAAGGCCACACTCTGGACTTAGTCTGTTCCTCTCTCCTACCCATATCTAAGCCCCACCCCCTCCCCTTCCCACTCTCTGATCATCTCTGCATCCTTTTCTCTGCCCCCCTACCCTCGCCCCACAACCCCAAAAAACGCACCATCACCTACCGCAATATCAAGTCAGTCAACCCCCTCACGCTCTCCCAGCTCATATCCTCTGCTTTCCCCCCTGACTCCCCCCCCTCTTCCCCCGACGACTATGCTGTCATGCTCAACACCACCCTCTCCGACTCCCTTGACTCCCTAGCCCCCTGGAAAACCTCCTCCGTCTCATACATCAACCCCGCCCCCTGGTACACCCCTGAACTCCGCACCATGAAGCAGACTGGCCGCCAACTCGAACGACTCCTCAAAAGAACCCGCCTCACCGTCCACGCCGAAGCTTTCAAATTACACATCTCCTCCTACCGTGACGCTCTCCAAGCCGCCAAATCTGCCCACCTCTCCACCCTCATCAACAGCTCCCACCGGAGCCCTCGCACCCTGTTCTCCACCGTCAACAAGCTGCTCCAGCCACCGGACATTACTCCACCCTCCTCCCCCGACCCCTGCAACTCTTTCCTCCTTGCCTTCAATGACAACATTTCCAAAATCAACAGCTCCCTGACCGCCGTCTCCATCAACTCTATCTTTGACACTATAAACCATTCCATCCTCCTACAAAGGCTGCGCCAACTGGGTGTTGAGGGCTCTGCACTCGACTGGCTCACATCCTACCTCACCAACAGGCAAGAGTTCATTTCCCTCTCCGGTCACTCATCCACCCTCTCCCCAGTAACGCAGGGTCCCCCAGGGCTCAGTCCTCGGCCCCCTCCTCTTCATCTGCTACCTCTTCCCCCTTGGTCACATCCTTCGCCAACTCAACCTGGACTTCCAATGCTACGCTGACCACACCCAGATCTACCTCACCACCAAACCCACCCACACCCTCCCCTCACCCACACCCTCCCCTCAGCCACATCCAAACCTGCATCTCTACAATAAAATCATGGCTCACTCTCAACTTCCTCAAACTGAACAGTGACGAAACAGAGCTCCTCCTCATTGGCACCAAATCCACTCTCAATAAAACTGGTCCCTTTTCACTCAGCATCGACACCTCGACCATCACCCCCTCTACCCTGGTACGCAATCTCGGTGTCATCATGGACCCCACCCTCTCCTTCACTCCCCATGTCAGCCACATCGTCAAGACCTCATACTTCCACCTCTGTCATAATCAGACACTGCCTCACGCTGCCTTCATCTCCTCCCGCCTCCACTACTGCACCTCCCTCCTCACTGGCATCTCCTCCCATTCCCTCCATAGACTCCAAATGGTCCAAAACTCCGCTGCCCTCCTCCTCACCCACACCCTCCTCCTCACCCACACCCGGCTCTGACCTGCTCTGACCGGCACACATGCACACACACACACACATGCACACACACACACACACACACACACACACACACACATACACACACACACACACACACACACACACATACACACACACACACACACACACATACACACACATACACACACACACACACAC
>NW_027315724.1:430000-432500 GCF_026437365.1 Eucyclogobius newberryi
GCCCCATGCGGCTGCTCCATGCGGCTGCTCCATTTGGCTGCTCCATGCGGCTGCTCCATGCGGCTGCCCCATTTGGCTGCTCCATGCGGCTGCTCCATGCGGCTGCCCCATGCGGCTGCCCCATTTGGCTGCTCCATGCGGCTGCTCCATGCGGCTGCCCCATGCGGCTGCCCCATGCGGCTGCCCCATGCGGCTGCCCCATTTGGCTGCTCCATGCGGCTGCTCCATGCGGCTGCCCCATGCGGCTGCCCCATGCGGCTGCTCCATGCGGCTGCCCCATGCGGCTGCCCCATGCGGCTGCTCCATGCGGCTGCCCCATGCGGCTGCCCCATGCGGCTGCCCCATGCGGCTGCTCCATGCGGCTGCCCCATGCGGCTGCCCCATGCGGCTGCCCCATGCGGCTGCCCCATGCGGCTGCCCCATGCGGCTGCTCCATGCGGCTGCCCCATGCGGCTGCTCCATGCGGCTGCCCCATTTGGCTGCTCCATGCGGCTGCCCCATGCGGCTGCCCCATTTGGCTGCTCCATGCGGCTGCTCCATGCGGCTGCCCCATTTCGCTGCTCCATGCGGCTGCTCCATGCGGCTGCCCCATGCGGCTGCCCCATGCGGCTGCTCCATGCGGCTGCTCCATGCGGCTGCCCCATTTGGCTGCTCCATGCGGCTGCTCCATTTGGCTGCTCCATGCGGCTGCTCCATGCGGCTGCCCCATTTGGCTGCTCCATGCGGCTGCTCCATGCGGCTGCCCCATGCGGCTGCCCCATTTGGCTGCTCCATGCGGCTGCTCCATGCGGCTGCCCCATGCGGCTGCCCCATGCGGCTGCCCCATGCGGCTGCTCCATTTGGCTGCTCCATGCGGCTGCTCCATGCGGCTGCCCCATGCGGCTGCTCCATGCGGCTGCCCCATGCGGCTGCCCCATGCGGCTGCTCCATGCGGCTGCCCCATGCGGCTGCCCCATGCGGCTGCCCCATGCGGCTGCTCCATGCGGCTGCTCCATGCGGCTGCCCCATGCGGCTGCCCCATGCGGCTGCCCCATGCGGCTGCCCCATGCGGCTGCCCCATGCGGCTGCTCCATGCGGCTGCCCCATGCGGCTGCCCCATGCGGCTGCCCCATGCGGCTGCCCCATGCGGCTGCCCCATGCGGCTGCCCCATGCGGCTGCCCCATGCGGCTGCCCCATGCGGCTGCCCCATGCGGCTGCCCCATTTGGCTGCCCCATGCGGCTGCCCCATGCGGCTGCCCCATGCGGCTGCTCCATGCGGCTGCCCCATGCGGCTGCTCCATGCGGCTGCCCCATGCGGCTGCCCCATTTGGCTGCTCCATGCGGCTGCTCCATGCGGCTGCCCCATGCGGCTGCCCCATGCGGCTGCCCCATGCGGCTGCTCCATGCGGCTGCCCCATGCGGCTGCTCCATGCGGCTGCCCCATGCGGCTGCCCCATGCGGCTGCTCCATGCGGCTGCTCCATTTGGCTGCCCCATGCGGCTGCTCCATGCGGCTGCCCCATTTGGCTGCTCCATGCGGCTGCCCCATGCGGCTGCTCCATGCGGCTGCCCCATGCGGCTGCCCCATTTGGCTGCTCCATGCGGCTGCTCCATGCGGCTGCCCCATGCGGCTGCTCCATGCGGCTGCCCCATGCGGCTGCTCCATGCGGCTGCCCCATGCGGCTGCCCCATGCGGCTGCTCCATGCGGCTGCTCCATTTGGCTGCTCCATGCGGCTGCTCCATGCGGCTGCCCCATTTGGCTGCTCCATGCGGCTGCTCCATGCGGCTGCCCCATGCGGCTGCCCCATTTGGCTGCTCCATGCGGCTGCTCCATGCGGCTGCCCCATGCGGCTGCCCCATGCGGCTGCCCCATGCGGCTGCCCCATTTGGCTGCTCCATGCGGCTGCTCCATGCGGCTGCCCCATGCGGCTGCCCCATGCGGCTGCTCCATGCGGCTGCCCCATGCGGCTGCCCCATGCGGCTGCTCCATGCGGCTGCCCCATGCGGCTGCCCCATGCGGCTGCCCCATGCGGCTGCTCCATGCGGCTGCCCCATGCGGCTGCCCCATGCGGCTGCCCCATGCGGCTGCCCCATGCGGCTGCCCCATGCGGCTGCCCCATGCGGCTGCTCCATGCGGCTGCCCCATTTGGCTGCTCCATGCGGCTGCCCCATGCGGCTGCCCCATTTGGCTGCTCCATGCGGCTGCTCCATGCGGCTGCCCCATTTGGCTGCTCCATGCGGCTGCTCCATGCGGCTGCCCCATGCGGCTGCCCCATGCGGCTGCTCCATGCGGCTGCTCCATGCGGCTGCCCCATTTGGCTGCTCCATGCGGCTGCTCCATTTGGCTGCTCCATGCGGCTGCTCCATGCGGCTGCCCCATTTGGCTGCTCCATGCGGCTGCTCCATGCGGCTGCCCCATGCGGCTGCCCCATTTGGCTGCTCCATGCGGCTGCTCCATGCGGCTGCCCCATGCGGCTGCCCCATGCGGCTGCCCCATGCGGCTGCTCCATTTGGCTGCTC
>NW_027315724.1:440000-447500 GCF_026437365.1 Eucyclogobius newberryi
TTGTTCTTTCGGTCACTACCCAAAGCTCATGACCATAGGTGAGGGTAGGAACGTAGACCGACCGGTAAATAGAGAGCTTTGCCTTTCGGCTCAGCTCCCTCTTTACCACAACGGTCCGATGCAGCGACTGCATCACTGCAGCCGCTGCACCGATCCGCCTGTCGATCTCACGCTCCATCCTTCCCTCACTCGTGAACAAGACCCCGAGATACTTGAACTCCTCCACTTGGGGCAAGGACCCCCCACCCACCTGAAGAGGGCAAGCCACCTTTTTCCGGTCGAGAACCATGACCTCGGATTTGGAGGTGCTGATTCTCATCCCAGACGCTTCACACTCGGCTGCAAACCGTCCCAGACTTTTTCCCAAGACATTTAAACTAGGCTCTATACATTTTTCATTTTGGTGTCCCAAACATTTTCACAAACAAAATGATACATTATATATATACATTTTACAAGTGAACTATAGGAGATGTTTCAACCGAGCCTCTACTGTCTGACCGTCCACTGTATGTCCAGGAGGGCCAGCAGCTGATGCAGGAGAAGCCGGAGCTGAGTGCGGGCGTGCAGAGGAAGCTGCTGGAGATGAGGGAGTGCTGGCAGGAGCTGGAGAGCACCACACAGCAACGGGCCAGGCAGCTGTTTGAAACCAACAAGGCTGAGCTCCTGGTGCAGAGCTACGAGAGCCTGGACCAGCGCCTGGGACAACTGGAGGAGCAGCTGTCCCACGTGGACCAGGGACAGGACCTGACCAGCGTCAACAAGCAGCTCAAGAAACTGCAGGTACGAGGTCTGAGGGGGCAGGTCTGAGGAAGCAGGTCTGAGGGGGCAGGTCTGAGGGGGCAGGTCTGAGGGGGCAGGTCTGAGGAAGCAGGTCTGAGGGGGCAGGTCTGAGGGGGCAGGTCTGAGGGGGCAGGTCTGAGGGGGCAGGTCTGAGGAAGCAGGTCTGAGGGGGCAGGTCTGAGGGGGCAGGTCTGAGGGGGCAGGTCTGAGGAAGCAGGTCTGAGGGGGCAGGTCTGAGGGGGCAGGTCTGAGGGGGCAGGTCTGAGGGGGCAGGTCTGAGGGGGCAGGTCTGAGGAGGCAGGTCTGAGGAGGCAGGTCTGAGGGGGCAGGTCTGCAGGGGGCAGGTCTGAGGGGGCAGATCTGGGGGGGCAGGTCTGGGGGGGCAGGTCTGAGGGGACAGGTCTGAGCGGGCAGGTCTGAGGGGACAGGTCTGAGCGGGCAGGTCTGGGGGGGCAGGTCTGGGGGGGGCAGGTCTGAGGGGGCAGGTCTGAGGGGGCAGGTCTGAGGGGGAAGGTCTGGGGGGGCAGGTCTGAGGGGGCAGGTCTGAGGGGGCAGGTCTGAGCGGGCAGGTCTGGGGGGGCAGGTCTGGGGGGGGCAGGTCTGAGGGGGCAGGTCTGAGGGGACAGGTCTGAGCGGGCAGGTCTGGGGGGGCAGGTCTGGGGGGGCAGGTCAACAATCCCAAGTCTGTTCAGAAAAAGCTTTATTCACCATTGGAACAGTCTTAACAACAGAATGTACAGTTATAGATCGTGCTGTTTTCCGGTTTGACACAATCACATTTCACCTTTAGTTCTGAGATGAAGCTTGTTTTTGCTTTGCTTTTGTTTTCAGTCATTTGTGAAGTCACTATATTTGTTTTAATTTTGCTTTGTTTCAGTGGTTCTTAGAAAGTCATCTGCATTCAGGGCTCTCGGGGCTCTCGGGGCTCTCGGGGCTCTCGGGGCTCTCTCGGGGCTCTCCGGGCTCTCGGGGCTCTCGGGGCTCTCGGGGCTCTCTCGGGGCTCTCGGGGCTCTCAGGGCTCTCGGGGCTCTCTCGGGGCTCTCTCGGGGCTCTCTCGGGGCTCTCGGGGGCTCTCCGGGCTCTCCGAGCTCTCAGGGCTCTCGGGGCTCTCGGGGCTCTCTCGGGGCTCTCGGGGGCTCTTGGGGCTCTCCGGGCTCTCCGGGCTCTCCGGGCTCTCGGGGCTCTCGGGGCTCTCGGGGCTCTCTCGGGGCTCTCGGGGCTCTCAGGGCTCTCGGGGCTCTCTCGGGGCTCTCTCGGGGCTCTCTCGGGGCTCTCGGGGGCTCTCCGGGCTCTCCGAGCTCTCAGGGCTCTCGGGGCTCTCGGGGCTCTCTCGGGGCTCTCGGGGGCTCTTGGGGCTCTCCGGGCTCTCCGGGCTCTCCGGGCTCTCGGGGCTCTCGGGGCTCTCGGGGCTCTCTCGGGGCTCTCGGGGCTCTCAGGGCTCTCGGGGCTCTCTCGGGGCTCTCTCGGGGCTCTCTCGGGGCTCTCGGGGGCTCTCCGGGCTCTCCGAGCTCTCAGGGCTCTCGGGGCTCTCGGGGCTCTCTCGGGGCTCTCGGGGGCTCTTGGGGCTCTCCGGGCTCTCCGGGCTCTCCGGGCTCTCCGGGCTCTCGGGGCTCTCGGGGCTCTTGGGGCTCTTGGGGCTGCTCTCGTCATACATCACTCTGGCTCTGCTCCACCGCATGCAGCACCTCTTTAGTGCCCCATTGGCTCACTGCTGACCCGGGTACAGTACCATGCACGCGCCTCAGTCCCGGGACATGTCGTTAGCCTCAGAGCAAAAGTGTCCAAATCATTTTTCAATCTTCTATTTAAATGGTTGAATATTTGTCGGTGTCGTCCAGGAGTGTTCCATTGTAGAAAAAGATTCAATTGTATCATCTGGAGTCCAGTTGTAGTCCAGTTGTAGTCCAGTTGTAGTCCAGTTGTAGTCCAGTTGTAGTCCAGTTGTAGTCCAGTTGTAGTCCAGTTGTAGTCCAGATGACTCCACAACTGAATCTTTTTCTACAATGGTTGAATGTTTGTTTTATTTCACTGTCCACAGTACATGTAGTTAAATACTGTGTAACTTAATTGCAGACAAACATCTCTACAGCCCAAAAAGTGAAATATAACCTTCAGAAAACAATTTATTTCACCAGATTTTTTGTCAAAATAAGTGCAAAGTTAGGGGTCTCGTGCTCCCGACTGTAAGTCAGGATCTAACATCTGAGCGTCTGGAGCGTCTGGTCAGAAATGTGGTTTTATTTAGGCTCTAAGTTCAAATACCGGTAAATGAAATCTCAAATTGGAACCCTTTTGGCCTGTTTATGTCCAAATGTTTGTAACTCTGTTTGTTAAATGTTAGAGTAAAGCAGAGCCCCCCCTAGTGCTATTTCTGTAGCCACATCATCACACAGATGGGAAAACAAAATGCGAGTCAGGCCCAATCTGAGAAATGTGATTCATATTCCCTGTGAAAAGATAAAGCCCAGTCCCACTGAAACTAGTCTGAAACTTGCTGTGCTAAATGTCAGATCCATGTAAGGCAAGTCTATTTATAAAGCACACTTCATACACAAGGCAATTCAAAGTGCTTCATACAATAGGAAAAAAGATGCATTCAAATCACAAAGAAATTACAGAAGTTTGAATTGTCTTGTATGAAATGTGCTTTACAAATAAACTTGCCTTGCCTTGTACACTGCTTAATTTAGACACTGTATCCAAATGGATCACCAAAGCGCATGGGGCAGCACAAACATGACCATTAACCAAACTCACATGTGCCACTTCTCCGGTCAGGCTAACCGGCCAATGCCACTGGAATGGAACAAATGCACACATTTAATAAACCATAATGTCTCACACTCGCTCTCTGTGCTCAGCGTTGTCACCATCTCAGTCAGAGCAGGCCTGATTCTGCCAAATGTGTGCGCCAAGCAGGACGTCCAAAACATATGACCGTAAACTACTACAGTGGTGAAAACCATTCACCCAAAGCTGTGACATTGGCACTCTTATTGCATGCGTCGACCGGTCCGATCACGCTGACCAGTCCGATCACGCTGACCGGTCCGAGCACGCTGACCGGTCTGATCACACTGACCTGTCCAACGCTGTGTACTGGATCTGTGTATATATTTGGGTCAGGCTTGGGTCAGAGAGCAGGTGACACAGGTTTGTGGCACTGCTCAAGGGCGACGCATGAAGGGGCAACGAGGTAAAACCTCAAAGGGTCTGTATATCATTACTTGACTGTGCGTCTCCTCACATGCGCCCAGGGGCCCTAAGGCTCACTGAAGAGAAACTAAAGAGAAACTAAAGAGAAACTAAAGAGAAACTGAAGAGAAACTAAAGAGAAACTGAAGAGAAACTAAAGAGAAACTGAAGAGAAACTAAAGAGAAACTGAAGAGAAACTAAAGACAAACTAAAGACAAACTAAAGACAAACTAAAGACAAACTAAAGACAAACTAAAGACAAACTAAAGAGAAACTAAAGAGAAACTAAAGAGAAACTGAAGAGAAACTAAAGACAAACTAAAGACAAACTAAAGACAAACTAAAGACAAACTAAAGACAAACTAAAGACAAACTAAAGAGAAACTAAAGAGAAACTGAAGAGAAACTAAAGACAAACTAAAGACAAACTAAAGACAAACTAAAGACAAACTAAAGACAAACTAAAGAGAAACTAAAGAGAAACTAAAGAGAAACTGAAGAGAAACTGAAGACAAACTAAAGACAAACTAAAGACAAACTAAAGACAAACTAAAGACAAACTAAAGAGAAAGGGTTTGGCTGTACTCCGTGAGCTTTAGATACAATGGGCAGTGTTTTGCAGTGTTTTGCTGCTTATGTTTGAGTCTGACCCTTTAACAGACAGAGTTACAAATAGTTGGACATAAACAGGGGTGACAATTTGAGATTTCATTTATTTGAACTTAGAGCCTCAGAGCACATCAGACACGCGCACATCTCGGGATCCTGACTTACAAAGCACCGTGTTTTAAAAAATGTGCCCATTGAAATGTAGATCAAATTCATATTATATCCGGATCATTAAAACATAGTTATAACAAGCGCACTGGGATATCTACTGTCACAGTTTACTGAGAAAGTCCTGATTGGTCACATCCCACATGTGCATTGGTTCTTTATACTTTAACATAGACCTTTGGCGAGAAAGTGCCTAAGTAAGAAGATGACATGTGCAGTTTGTTTTTTTGGCTGTAAAAATGCGTCTGGAGAGTAGAATGACGTGGCAGTTGTGCTGTGAGGCCGGCGATGTGGGCTCAGGGTTTAGCTCTTTTACTCACCCTCACACACAGATCTGACACAGACTTCACCATCATATGTAGTATATATGATACAATGTTGTAATAGAATGATGAAAAGTCCAGTCAAATCATGGTCCACTGCATTTGTCAGACTTTAAGAACTAAAACATCTGTGGATTGTGATGAACGCTTCCTGACGTTTGCACGTTTAATGAGGAAACAGTTTTAAGCTGTATCTTTAGGGCAGCAATGAATGAATGTTATGAAAAATATATTTTTTGAGTTTAAAACCATGTTCAAACATTAGTCCCTCACCAAAAACCTCTCACACTTAGAAAGTCCTCTCCCTCTGAGCCAGATGAGTGTCTCCTGTGCAGTTTGAAGTCCATAAACCCTCACAGACTTCATTACATCTGTGTGTCGGGGCAAGCTAGCTTTTGTTTATTTCCCCATGGCAGATCCTCTGCTGCCATCAGATGGAGCGCTAACACAAGGCTGTGTCCAGTCTTCTATCCCTGATCTGATTATTTCATTATTATCAGCTGGTTTTATAATCAACAGCTTTTTGCTTGAGTCTGTTGTATTAGTGAGGCCTGGGTTATATCCTGTCAAATGTGTATTTGTAAAGCAAAATGTGTCTGCAGCATCTATGAAAGTGTCTTGTAAGCACATGCGGGCGGGGCCACATGCGGGCGGGGCCACATGCGGGCGGGGCCACATGCGGGCGGGGCCACATGCGGGTGCGTGCGGGGCCACATGCGGGCGGGGCCACATGTTAGAGAACGAAAGGACAGGACAGAGATATTGCAAAATCACTTTTTTAACTTTACTTTAGAAATGTGTGCTTTTCCTACAACACTAAAAGTCCTGTTCTTGTTTGCATAATGTTTTCATCTCTGTACTAATCGCTCCGCCCTCTGTTGCCCGCCCTGCGTTTCCCGCCCTGCGTTGCCCGCCCTGCGTTGCCGTGGCAGGGCATGGAGAGCCAGGTGGAGCAGTGGTGCCTGGAGGCGGGTCAGCTCCAGAACCAGACCTGCTCCCTGCCCGAGCAGGGCCACACCAAAGGCGGCGTGGAGCTGCGGCAGGCAGCCGTAGAGGCCCGCATGGTGCGCCTCATTGAGCCGCTCAAGGAGAGACGGCGCCTCCTGCTGGCCTCCAAGGAACTGCACCAGGTGGGCCGCGACCTGGAGGATGAGATGGTGAGTTCCATCATAACTTCACAAACCCTTGCATAGGTCAGAGTGAGAACATTGGATATTTGTCCATATATAAAGCTGTGCCACTTCAGTCTGATCCTGCAGCAGTGATTAAAGCAGCAGCTGAAATGAAATGCTCCAATATTCAATAATATATATAGTTATGAAACGTGTGGTTTGGTTTGAAAACTGAAACTGGTCAGTCGGAGCTACTGTTCCATCACAGTGTGTCCTCATGTGTGTGTATGTGTGTGTGTGTTGCAGCTGTGGGTACAAGAGCGCCTCCCTGTGGCCATGTCTCAGGAGCATGGGGGCAGTCTGCAGGCAGTGCAGAGGTTGATGAAGAAGAACCAGGTGATGTGCTGCACATACAGTGTGTGTATGTCTGGAGCTGAGTCTAAAGTGTCGTGTGTGTGCAGAGCTTGCAGAGGGAGCTGGAAGGCCACCGCGGTAGAGTGGACGACGTGTTGGAGCGGGCAGCGGTCATCGCCTCTCTGCGGAGCCCCCAGGCGGACAGCGCAAGGGCCGGGCTGGAGCAGCTGTCCCAGCTCTGGGCCCTGCTGTGGGCTGAGACAGAGCGGAGGCAGCTGGTGCTGGACGCCATGTACCAGGCCCAGCAGTACTACTTCGACACAGCTGAGGTGGAGGCCTGGCTCAGCGAGCAGGAGCTGCACATGATGAACGAGGAGAAGGGCAAGGTGGGACTCTGCTCATTCAGTTATGGAGAATTCATAAACATTTACATGTCCAAACATATGACGGGCCTGTGTCCAGGATGAGCCCAGCACCCTGCAGCTGCTCAAGAAGCACCTGGTCCTGGAGCAGACCATCGAGGATTACGCCGAGACCATTGGGCTACTGTCCCAGCAGTGCAGGCAGCTGCTGGAGATGGGCCACCCAGACTGGTGCGCACTCACCGTTCACATTTAACATTCTAATACTGGAACAGAGTAGATCGTTTCAGTTTGATATTTCAGTTATCCATCGCAAGTACATTTACTCAAATATGATACTTTAGGTTAAAATCGTTAAAAATCGTTAAAATCATTAAAATAGGTTTATATCAGATGCCATGGGCCTGACATGTGTTTGTGGTGCAGTGAGTGCATCAGTAAGAGGCAGGCGCAGGTGGACCGCCTGTACGTGTCTCTGAAGGACCTGGTGGAGGAGCGGAAGAGCCGCCTGGAGCAGCAGTACTGGCTCTACCAGCTGAATCGTGAGGTGGACGAGCTGGAGCAGTGGATTGCTCAGAAGGAGGTGGTGGCC